>NW_026986638.1:10000-37500 GCF_031307605.1 Tribolium castaneum | reverse complement strand
AAAATATTTTAGCAAAAAACACCCTTTTCTATTTGGGGGTGAGTTAAGGGTAAAAATGTAAAAATTAAAAAACAAATTAACCAAATTTAAATATGTTGTGTATTTTAGTGCGTAGATAAAACTCTTATATAATTTTTTTAGATTTCACCCTTTGGGGGTGAGTTATTAAACAAAAATCTACAAATTAAGCCTAATCGATACGGTTTTTGGCATATACGTAGCCCCTAAAATATTAATAAAAAATATTTTAGCAAAAACCACCCCTTTGTATTTAGGGGTGAGTTAGGGGTAAAAATGTAAAAATTAAAAAAAAAACAAAATTAATCAAATTTTAATATCTTGTGTATTTTAGTGCGTAGATAAGGCTCTTATATTAGTTTTTTAGATTTCACCCCTTAGGGGTGAGTTATTAAACAAAATGCTATAAATAAAGCCTAATTGATACGGTTTTTGGCATATAGGTAGCCCCTAAAATATTAATAAAAAATTTTAGCAAAAACCACCCCTTTGTATTTGGGGGTGAGTTAAGGGTAAATATGTAAAAATTAAACAAATTACATTTAACCAAATTTAAATATGTTGTGTATTTTAGTGCGTAGATAAGGCTCTTATATAATTTTTTTAGATTTCACCCTTTGGGGGTGAGTTATTAAACAAAAATCTACAAATAAAGCCTAATCGATACGGTTTTTTGCATATACGTAGCCCCTAAAATATTAATAAAAAATGTTTTACCAAAAACCACCCCTTTGTATTTGGGGGTGAGTTAGGGGTAAAAATGTAAAAATTAAAAAAAAACAAAATTAATCAAATTTAAATATGTTGTGTATTTTAGTGCGTAGGTAAGGCTCTTATATTAGTTTTTTAGATTTCACCCCTTAGGGGTGAGTTATTAAACAAAATGTTATAAATAAAGCCTAATCGATACGGTTTTTGGCATATAGGTAGCCCCTAAAATATTAATAAAAAATATTTTAGCAAAAACCATCTCTTTGTATTTGGGGGTGAGTTAGGGGTAAAAATGTAAAAATTAAAAAAAAAACAAAATTAATCAAATTTAAATATGTTGTGTATTTTAGTGCGTAGATAAGGCTCTTATATTCGTTTTTTAGATTTCACCCTTTGGGGGTAAGTTATTAAACAAAAATCTACAAATAAAGCCAATCGCTACGGTTTTTGCATATAGGTAGCCCCTAAAATATTAACAAAAAAATTTTAGCAAAAAACACCCCTTTGTATTTGGGGGTGAATTAAGAGTAAAAACGTAAAAAATAAAAATAAACAAAAATTAACCTAATTTAAATAATTGAAAATTTTCCACATTTACTACAAGTATTGTATGTATTTCAATGCGAACATAAGGACCATATATTTCTTTTTTTCTAATTTTACCCTTAAAGGGTGAGTTTTTAGCGTTTGTGAAAAAATGTTACTGGATTCCTATAATTACCATTAAATCTACAGTCATGTGGTTCACAATAAAAAAAATATATTACCATAAAAAACTAAACATTAATACTTTTTTCTTATCAAAAACACCCCTAAAGTGTACAAAAAAAAATACACATCCAGTCATTTTTGGATTGCTATTGTTGTTTTCGAATCAGTAGATAAGTCGTGATACATAATGAAAAAAATAATAATACCATAATAAAATAACCACCCCTGCTTTAAAAACACTACCCCTAAAATGTTACTAAAAAAAGAAAATCTACTAATACAGTTAAATCGATATAGGTTTTTGCGTGCAAGTACCCACTAAAATAAAAACAAAACTTATTTAAATAAAATCCACCTCATTGCATTAAGAGGTGATTTAAGGGTAAAAATGTAAAAAATAAAAATAAACAAAAATTTATCACATTTGGGTATAAATAAACAAAAATTTATCACATTTAGGTATATTGTGTATATCAATGCGTACAAAAGGCCCCTACATTACTTTTTTGGATTTCACTCTATGGGGGTGACTATTTAACTGTTAAAAAAAAAGGTTTTTACATTTCCATAAGTGTCTTAGAATCGATTGTCAAGTGGTTTACAATAAAAAAAAAATATTAGAATAATTATAAAAAACAAACACCACTTACGTAAAAAAGCCACCCCTACAATTGACAAAAAAAATACAAATACAGTCAGATTAATATAGGTTTTAGCGTGCAAGTACCCTTTGAAATGGAAATAAAGATAATTTAAACAAAAATTAACCTCTTATCATTAAAGGGTGAGTTAAAGGTAAAAATGTAAAGAATTTAAAAAAAGGAAAATTTACCACATTTACTTATATTGTGTATTTCAGTGCATACATAAGGCCCCTATTTTACTTTTTTAGATCTAACCATTAGGGGGTGACATTTTAGCGTTTGAAAAAAAAAGATTATTGAATTATGAAATGGTCATCGAATATATAACCAAGTGGTTTACAGTAACAAAAAATATTACCAAAAAAAAACCCTTCTTTCAGAGTAACAACAAAATTAAAATCGAAAATTAAAAATGCAACCCACAATACACTTATGTGTATTAATATTGCATAACTTTTACGAAGTAGAGCGTAAGAAGAAAAAGGTAAAATGTATATCAATATTACCTAAATGAGACAAAGTACGATGTTCAGAAACATAAATTATTGTTATAAATGCTATAATAAAACAATAATTTATTGTTCTGTACTTGAAAATGTGTAGATAAATATATACGTTTGACGTTTAAATAATACAGATAATTTGCCAAGATATTAAAGTAAATATAAGACAAAAACAAAAATGCAACCAGCAATACATTAACTGTGTATAACATTGCCTCACGTTCAGAAAGTAAAACGTTCGAAAAAAAAATGTGGATTTAGTTTTCAATAAAACAAAAATTTTAATTAAACCAAAAACAATAAACAAATCAAAAATGAAAGTGCAATTCACTATACACTAAATGTAAAAAAATTACATAAATAAGAATGCAACTTGCAATACACCAAATGTAAATCAATATTGCCTAACTGAGACAAAATACGACGTTCAGAAACAAAAATTAAAGTTTTAAATGCTATAAAAAACAATAATTTTATTGTTCTGTACTTGAAAATCTGTAGATAAGTATGTACGTTTGAGGTTTAAATAATACAGGTAATTTGCAAAGATATTAAAGTAAATATAAGAGAAACACAAAAATGCAACCAGCCAGCAGTACATTTAATGTGTATAGCATTGCCTAACGTTCACAAAGTAAAACGTTCAAAAAAAAAATGTGGATTTACATTGAAATAAAACAAAAATTTTGATTAAACTACAAAAAATAAACAAATTAAAAATGAAAGAGCAATTCACTATACAGTAAATGTGTATCACTATTGCGTAACATTTACAAAGTACAATGTTACAATGTTCGAATATAAAAATTGTTGATATTAGACTAGATAAAAATATAAATATTTGTTTTGTAAATTGGCTTATATATATATATATATATATATATATATATATATATATATATATATATATATATATATATATATATATATATATATATATATATATATATATATATATATATATATATATATATATATATATATATATATATATATATATATATATATATATATATATATATATATATATATATATATATATATATATATATATATATATATATATATATATATATAAATTTATATACATTAATACATTTAGCGAGTGGAGTAAATAAAACAAAAAATTTGATATTAAGTTATTAAAGTCAAACTTAAAAATGCTTCAAAAAAATGCTTCAAACACAAATTACTATATTCATACATACATTAAACCAAAAAAAAACAATATTAAAATATAAACATTGTTACAAGTGTGAACATAAAAAAATATACATTACTTTCAAGTAATTAGTAAAGGGTAAACAATTATTAACTTTCACATTATCTCCGACTAATGCAACAATTATACAAAAATGACTATAAATGAATTACAATACCCAAAAATACATTCAACAAAACAAAATACATTAAAATTTCAACGCTGTTGCAAGTTTGTACTTTTCAGGTAATTAGTAGAGATACGGGAACTATTTGTAGCAGGTAAAGAAAGAGATTAACATGAAACGCTTCCCCACAATTCCTGTGTTAATGCTTCCAAGTAATTTGAACATATCTGAGAAATATACCAAACAAATAATTCCAAGTAATTTACAAACTTTTGATATTTCATACAAACAAACAACTATTTCAAAAGCAAAAACAAGAATTACAATATTAATTTAAATTCAAATATTGTTGCAAGTCTGTACTTTTCAAGTAATTATTTGAAATACGAAAACTATTTGTTTAAAGTAAAGAAAGAGATTAACATAAATCGCTTCTACAAAGTTGCATTGTCAATGCTTCCAAGTAATTGTAAACTTTTGAGAAAAGTTTCAAACAAATGGTTCCAAGTAATTTTAATCTTCTGAAAATATCTACTTAACAAACAAAGATAACAATTACAAAATTAAATTAAAAACTGACTATTAATTGTACGCAAACGTAAGATACACATAAAAACCACGTATTGTTTTCAACCAATTAGTAAACTGCAAACAACAATATCATGCAAATATTAAATTTTACATCAACGCCAACTAATGCAACAAATAAATAACAATAATTAATCAATAATAAATTTTAGGTAATTAACTGAGATACTGAAACTAAACACATCAAAAAAATGATACAAACAAATAACTATTTTACAAGCAAAAACAACAATTACAGTATTAATTGTAATTATGGCTATAAAAAATTTACAATTACGAAATACATTGTAAAACAAAAAGTTTTGTAATTACTTTGTAATGTGCAAACAAATGTAACATGTAAATATTAATTTTTACATCAACATCAACTCTAAAAATTGCAACAATTAAATAACAAATGACTAAAAATAAGTTACTATACCCATACATACATTAAACAAATATAAAAACAATATTAAAATATAAACGTTGTTACAAGTCTAAACATTTTTTAATTAATTTGTAATGTGCAAACAAATGTAACATGCAAATATTAATTTTTACATCAACATCAACTCTAAAAATTGCAACAATTAAATAACAATTGACTAAAAATAAGTTACTATACCCACACATACATTAAACAAATAGAAAACTATATTAAAATATAAACGTTGTTACAAGTCTGTACTTTCCAAGTAATTACTTGACTTACAAAAATTATAGGTTCCAGTTGAAAAGAAAACTAAACGTGAAAGAATTCTACGAAATACCATTGTCAGTGGTTCTAAGTAATGATAAAACTTTTAAAAAATGTTTCAAACAAATGCTTCCAATTAATTTCTAACTTTTGAAAAAAAAAACTGTTATATAAACAAAAGCAACAATTTTTAATATTAATTACAAAGCTGACTATAAACATTACACAAACGTAAAACACACATAAAAAACATACATTCTTTCTATGTAATTAGTAATGTGGAAACAAATGCATCATCCAAATATTAACTTTTACATCATCTACGACTAATGCAACAATTAAACAAAAAATGTCTAAAAAAAAATTATAATACCCAAAAATACATTAAAGTAAAAAGAAAACTACATTAAAATTTAAACGTTGTTGTAAGTCTGTACTTTTCAAGTAATAAGTAGAGATACGGGAACTATTTGTTGCAGTTAAAGAAAGAGATTAATATGAAACGCTTCCACACAAATCCATTGTCAATGCTTCCAAGTAATTTGAACATATCTGAAAAATGTACCAAACAAATAATTCCAAGTAATTAACAAACGTTTGATATTTGATACAAACAAACTACTATTTCAAAAGCAAAAACAACAATTAAAATACTAATTTAAATTCGAATATTCTTGCAAGTCTGTACTTTTCAAGTAATTACTTAATATACAAAAACTATTTGTTCCAGGTAAAGAATGAGATTAACATAAAACGCTTCTTCAAAGTTCCATTGTCAATGCTTCCAAGTAATTAGAAACTTCTGAGAAAAGTTTCAAACAAATGGTTCCAAGTAATTTGAATATTTTGAAAATAGATTTAAACAAATTTCTACTTAACAAACAAAAATAACATTTACAATAATAATTTCAAAACTGACTATTACTTTACGCAAACGTAAGACACACATAAAAAAAACATACATTGTTTTCAAATAATTAGTAACATGCAAACAACTGTAACATGCAAATGTTAAATTTTATAAAAATATAGGCTACAGATGAAAAGAAAACTAAACGTGAAAGAATTCTACGAAATACCATTGTCAGTGGTTCTAAGTAATGATAAAAACTTTTGAAAAATATTACAGACAAATGGTTCCAAGTAATTTCTAACTTTTGAAAAAAAAAATTAGACAAATATCTGTTATATAAGCAAAAACAACAATTTTTAATATTGATTTCAAAGCTAACTATAAGCATTACAAAAACGTAAAACACACATAAAAAACATACATTGCTTCCAAGTCATTAATAATGTGCAAATAAATGTATCATCCAAATATAAATTTTTACATCAACACCGACTAATGCAACAATTAAACAAAAAATGACTATAAAAGAATTACAATACGCAAAAATAAATTAAACAAAAAAGAAAAATATAATAAAATTTAAAAATTGTTGCAATTCTGTACTTTTCAAGTAATTAGTTGAGATACTGAAACTATTTGTTCCAGGTAAAGAGCAAAATTAACATGAAACGTTTCTACAATGTTACATTGTCAATGGTTTCAAGTAATTTAAAAACATCAAAGAAATGTACCAAACAAACAGTTTCCAATAATTTGTATAATTTTGAAACTTGGTAAAAACGAATAAGTACTTCAAAAACAACAATTAAACAATTAATTTAAATTTAGATGTTGTTGCAAGTGTACTTTCCAAGTAATTAGTTGAGATACGAAAACTATTTGTTGCAGGTAAAGAAAGGGATTAACATGAAACGCTTCCACAAAGTTCCATTGTCAATGGTTCCAAGTAATTTGAACATATCTGAGAAATGTACAAAATAATTCCAGGTAATTTAGAATCTTTTGATACTTTATACAATCCAACAACTATTTCATAAGCAAAAACAACAATTAAAATATTAATGTAAATTCGAATATTCTTGCAAGTCTGTACTTTTCAAGTAATTACTTGAGATACAAAAACTATTTGTTCCAGGTAAAGAAAGAGATTAACATAAAACGCTTCTTCAAAGTTCCATTGTCAATGCTTCCAAGTAATTAAAAACTTCTGAGAAAAGTTTCAAACAAATGGTTCCAAGTAATTTGAATATTTTGAAAATAGATTTAAACAAATATCTACTTAACAAACAAAAATAACAATTACAATGATAATTTCAAAACTGACTATTAATTTACGCAAACGTAAGACACACATAAAAAAACATACATTGTTTTCAAATAATTAGTAAAATGCAAACAACTGTAACATGCAAATATAAAATTTTACATCAACTCCAACTAATGCAACAAATAAGTAACAAATATCTATCATAAATTTTAGGTAATTAGTTGAGATACTGGAACTATTTGTTACAGATAAAAAAAGAGAAATCAACATAAAACGTTTCTACAAAGTTCCATTCTCAAAATAAATTAAAAACATCAAAAAACAAATAATCAACATAATCAACAAACAAATAACTATTTTATAAGCAAAAACAACAATTAAAGAATTAATTGAAATTATAGCTATAAAAAATTTACAAACACGAAACACGTTTAAAAACAAACATTTTTTAAAGTAATTTGTAATGTACAAACAAATGTAACATGCAAATATTAATTTTTACATCAAACTTAAACTCCAAAAATTACAACAATTAAATAACAAATGACTAAAAATAAGTTACTATACTCATACATACATTAAAAACAATAAGAAAACTATATTAAAATATAAACGTTGTTACAAGTCTGTACTTTCCAAGTAATTACTTGACTTACAAAAATTATAGGTTCCAGATAAAAAGAAAACTAAACGTGAAAGAATTCTACGAAATACCATTGTCAGTGGTTGTAAGTAATAATAAAACTTTTGAAAAATGTTCCAAACAAATGGTTCGAAGTAATTTCTAACTTTTGAAAAAAAGAAAATAAAGCAAATATCTGTTATATGAACAAAAGCAACAATTTTTAATATTAATTTCAAAAATGACTATAAACATTACAAAAACGTAATACACAAATAAAACACATACATTGTTTCCAAATCATTAGTAATGTGCAAATAAATGTATCATCCAAATATTAACTTTTACATCATCTCCGACTAATGCAACAATTAAACAAAAAATTTCTATAAAAGAATTACAATACCCAAAAAAAAATAAACAAAAAAGAAAAATATATCAAAATTTAAAAATTGTTGCAAGTCTGTACTTTTCAACTAATTAGTTGAGATACTGAAACTATTTTTTCCAAGTAAAGAAAGAAATTAATATGAAACGCTTCTACAATTTTCTATTGTCAAAGGTTTTAAGTAATTTAAAAACATCTGAGAAATGTACCAAACAAACAGGTCCAAATGATTTGTAAAGTTTTGGAAATTGATATAAACAAATAACTATTTATAAGCAAAATCAACAATTAAAATATTAATTTAAATTCGGATGTTTTTCCAAGTCTGTACTTTCCAAGTAATTAGTTGAGATCCAGGAATCATTGGTCTCAGGTAAAAGAAGAAATTGACATTAAAGGCTTCTACAAAATTTCATTGTCAATGCTTCCAAGTAATTAGAAAACTTCTGAGAAAAAAGTTTCAAACAAATGTTTCCAAGTATTTTGAATCTTTTGAAAATTAATCCAAACAAATATCTACTTAACAAACAAAAAAAAACAAATAAGAATATTCATTTCAAAACTGACTATGAATTTTACGCTAACGTAAGAAACACGTAAAAAATATACTTTACTTTCAAGTAATTTGGAAAGTCCAAACAACTGTATCATGCAAATATTAAAATGTACATCAACTCCAACTAATGCAACAATTAAGTAACAAATGTCTATAAATAAATTTTAACACATAAAACAAAATCAAAAACAAACATTGTTTTCAAGTAATCAATAAAGTGCAGACGAATGTTTCATGCAAATATTGATTTTTATAACAACAACAGCTAATGCAACAATTTAGTAACTAATGTCCATAAATAATTTAAAATATTGGTTCTATTTCTAATATTTTGAACTGATAATGTTATTTACAAAACATTTAAAAAAGAAAAAGACAACAAAAACTTATAAACAAATGTGAAATGTACTGTTCACTAAACACGTACACACATTAGCATTGCAAAACTTACATATCGGTACTTTTTAAACATTTAACCACCACAGAAAACAACAAGAAAAACATAGCACAGTTATACAACATTAAAAAACAATAATACACATAGTTACAGACAATAAGTAATAACATTTGCAATACATTACAAAAATAAAACATTTACACTTTAGAAGAGTTTAGGATGCCGTCGGCCGCATAGATTTATAAGCTCGCCACTTAACGCATCAGACTTTAGTACCAAAGCAGCTCAGCACAGAACAACATCACAAAGTTGTAACTGTTTATACGAAGCACTAACAAATAATAGTAACAGTAAACGTGAAAAAGTGTTGTGTATACATTGTATTTAAAAGTAAATGTTTAAAAACTATGTGCTAATAAGTGAAGATAAGTGATATTCTATTAGCTTCTGCGTTTACAAAATTTCACCGCTCAACACAAAAACAAGAGGTATGTTTTAAGATACCAACAGCAATGTTTATAATTATTATTGCTACAAAAAATACAACATTCACCACTAAAATTAATATAAGTAATGTAACACTAAACAACTGCAAATATAATTATTAAAACAGATATAAAATATGTATTAAGCGTTTTCATCAACAACAGTCTAGACAGAATAGAAAATAAACACTGTAACTAAAAACGCAAATTTAAATTAAATCCTTCATACGTTGTTGCCAAAAAATTATTAACTATTTTGCTTACACAATTTAAAAACAAACACTTTCATTACAACATACCAAACCAGGAATCAATCTAGGGTCATTCAAAACGTTAGGCGCGTACTTTATATTTACACTAAAATCAAATAACAAACTATTACACTTGCGTGTGTGACGCAAAAAAAAAATTAAAAGGTTTAAAATGAAGATACAAATTATAATCTAGTAGCAAATAATGAACATAAACAGAATTATTAAAACACATTAAACATTACAAACGTTAAATGTAGCAACTAAAATACAAATTTTACATTTAAAAACTGTACATATAAAACAATAGTATATGCATGTCAAAGTCATTGTATTTAAAACTAAATCTTTTAAAACTAAGTAAATAAAACAAATAATTATACGATTAGCTTTTGTGTTTACACAATAAACCGCTTTAAAAAACACATATAATAAATTTTAAAATACTAAAAGCGGTGTTCAGAATTGTTATTGCTGCATAAAACAAAAACAATTACCACTAAAAACAATATAAGTAAAATAAAAAATAAAACTGCAATTCTATTTAAAAAAAACAGATATAAAACATGTATTAAGCGTATTCATTAACAACAATATAAAAACAGTTTATATTAAACACGGTAAACGCAAATTAAAATTAACACCTTTATACGTTTTTGTAAAAAAAATGTTAATTTGTTAACACAATTACAAAAAAAACAATCTAAAGACGTTAAGAAAATCAAACGCGTACTATACGTTTTCAACAAAAAAAATTTTTTTCAATTTATAATTAAAGTAAGCACTTGTGTGTCTTTCTGATAAAAAAAATTACAAACTTACAGCAAAAATGTAATTGTAATTGAATATTACAGTTTAAAAAAATATTATTTTATAGTTTAGTTACATTAATTAGCACAATAGGCTTTACATGTAGCAGTAACACCTTCATGCGTTTTTGTAAAAAAAATGTTGATTCCTTAACACAATTACAAAAAAACATACAAAAAAAAACAATCTAAAGACGTTAAAAAAGTCAAACGCGTACTTTACGTTTTAACCAAAAAAATTATTTCAAATTATAAAAAAAATTGACAAACTTATAGCAAAAATGTAATTTAAATTGAATATTACAGTTTAAGAAAATATTATTTCACTATTTAGTTAGATTAATTAGCACAATAGGCTTTACATGTAGCAGTAACTCCTTCTAAGTTGTTGTAAAAAAAATTGTTGAATCGTTAACACAATTTCAAAAAAATTAACAACATACAAAAAAAAGACAATTTAAAGACGTTAAGAAAGTCAGCCGCGTACTTTACGTTTTCAACAAAAAAAATATTTCAAATTATAATTAAAGTAAGCAATGTTGTGTGTTTGTGATAAAAAAAATTGACAAACTTAGAACAAAAATGTAATTTTAATTGAATATTACAGTTTAAAAAAATATTATTTCATTATTTAGTTAGATGAATTAGCACAATAAGCTTTACATGTAGCAGTAACACCTTCATACGTTTTTGTAAAAACAAAAAATTAACAACATACAAAAAAAAACTAAAGACGTAAAGAAAGTCAACCGCGTACAACAAGAAAAATATTTCAAATTATAATTAAAGTAAGCAATTTGGTGTCTTTGTGATAAAAAAAATTGACAAACTTAGCGCACACATGTAATTTTAATTAAATATTACAGTTTAAAAGAATATTATTTCATTATGTAGTTACATTAATCAGCACAATAGGCTTTAGATGTAGCAAATATAACACAAAGAACAAAAAATTACAATTACAACACAATAAAGAATGCTTAAAACAAACTGATAAACAGTGACTATATTGCTGTGTTTCGTTCTTAAACAACATTTTCATTGTTTACAAAAAAAGTACTGCAATAACATAAACAATAAAACATCAAAAACGCTACGTCAGAACGTTGAATAAAAAGCAAAATAAAACATTGCATATAAACAAAAGCAATACATAAAATCACAAAAGTACATTAACAACAAACAACTTTAAAAAACAATTCAAAAAATAATTACAACACTATGTAAAATAAAAAACAGTATATACAACATACTACAAACGTTTTAATGTTTACAGACGACAAGACAAAATGTCGCAAATGTCAAGATACCACGGCATACGTGTGAAACGTATGCGAAAACAAGAGGAGCATCAGCAGAACAGTGGTACACAATTACAAATAGCTAATGAAGAGCATGACGATTCAAGATTAATTGTTTGTGTGCAACGCGACGAACACATAGAAGAATTGGCTCGCATGTACCAATTGCACATTCAAACAAACAGCGTAACAAACGAATTATCCGTGAATATCATACGAGATCCAATTGTTGAAACAAGAATTCAAGAAATGATGCAAAACGACGAAGACGAAGAAAATAATGACAACAGAGCTGAAGTCGAAGAAGAAATAATAAGACCGGTTAGAGTAGTTGTGCCTCCACGAAGACGACATGCAGAAGTGCCAATTAGAAGAACGTATCGATTGGCTTTACGAACGCAGAACATTGAAGCGGTAGAAGCTCAATACATGGGACGAATGACATCGATATGCGACCATTGTAATGCTCTCTTTTTTGAAAACGAAAGACTGCCAATAACAACACGAGGTCGGTTTTTTTGTTGTAACTTTGGCAAAGTCAGACTACCAGATCTAGTGCAATGTCCTCGAGAACTCAAAAGACTTTTAACAGAAAACACTCAAGCCGCTAACAATTTTCGGGAACACATTCGCTCTGCAAATAGTCTTTTTGCAATGGCATCCTTTAAAGCGACGATACCAGAAGACCGAAACCAAAATCAAGGTGCTTGGTGTTTTAACGTTTGCGGCCAAATTTACCACTACATTGAACCATTACCTTCGCAAACCAATAGGCAACCAAAAAATAACAATTACTATTTTTTGGATGCACAAGATGCGATAGAAAGACGTACCACATTTCTTGGAGAACGCTTAGAAGCGGACACAATTGCATTATTAGAACATATACTTAGACGAGACAACCCATGGATCCAGTCATATAGTACAATGAAAGAAGTATTAGAAGAGAGGCGCCTCCTAGCAGCAAACGAAGACGAAAATGAAGTGAGAAACGTTATCGTTGCCTTCAAAGATAGAATAAACGACAATCTGCGCAATCATAATCTTCCAACTAGTCGGAGCGATATTGCAGCGGTATTTGTGGGAGAGGAGCCACCTTTTCAAGTAGATTTAATTCTTTACCCAAAAGAACAACCAAATCGAAAACACGAATTAAAAAACTTAAATCGCCTTGCTGATCCCATGGTATATCCACTGCTGTTCCCATACGGAGAAATGGGGTACGACTTCAATATTCCTCACACGTACGAAGGCAACAGAAGAAGAGTAGACGTCGCAACTGAAACACCTCCACAACTAGACGAACAACATCCAAATGATGAAGACGTAGAGGGACAAGGTGATAACGAAAACCAAGTGAGAAGAAACAAAAGAAGCAAAGTCACAATAAGAGAATATTACAGATATCGTTTGCAAGTCCGTGATCATTTTTCAATCCTTCATAATAGTGGAAAGCTGTTTCAACAATATATTGTTGATGCGTGGGTTAGAACCGAATCCGACTATTTGTGGTGGGTTAAACAAAATCAAAGACAATTACGTGTAGCCGAATACACTGCAATAAGACGATATCTTGAAAATAGAGCAGCCAGGGAACATGCAAGAATTGGAAAAATAACCATTTTGCCAGCGGCAACAATTAATAGCCCACGAGAAAAACGAAGACGCTATTTAGACGCAATGACAATAGTTGCAAGGCATGGCAAACCCGACCTATTTATAACCATGACTTGCAACCCCAAGTGGCCGGAAATTCAAGAAAACCTACAATATAAACAGAAATATGAACACAGGCCAGATCTCGTTTGCAGAGTTTTTCACACAAAACTGCTAAATCTTATCGACCAAATTGCAAATTGTCAGATTTTTGGGGTTATATTGAATTATATGTACAGCGTCGAGTTCCAAAAACGAGGATTACCCCATGCGCATATTTTAGTAACGTTAAGACCAGAAGATAAGCTGAATACAGAAGAGTTAGTGGACGCTGCTGTATCAGCTGTAATACCAGACGAAGATACAGAACCGCGCATGTATATGTTAGTGAAAAAACATTACATACATAGACCCTGTGGCACTAATAGTCATCCTGACGCATTATGCATGCAGAATGGCGAATGTACCAAGCATTACCCGAAACAATTTTCTGACAGAACATTATTGTTAGGAGATAATCTTTTACGACAACCAGATTATAAAAGGCCTAACAATGGAAGAACCATAGATTACGAGGGTACAGCCATTGACAATAGGCGAATTGTACCTTACAATAAATACCTTTCGGGGTATTACGACTGCCATATAAACGTTGAATGTTGCGGGTCGATATATACTATTAAGTATTTACATAAGTATGTAGAAAAAAGTGCGGACTATATTACAGTACAGGCGCAACACCAGCAACCAAATGAAGATGGCGTTATAAACTGGGACGAGATTAAACATTATCAAGACTATCGATACGTGAGTTCTACAGAATCCGCATGGCGATTGCTACAATTTCCACTAAGTGACAGGTCACATTCTGTAATTGTTTTGCCTGTTCATTTACCACATCACCAAGAAGTTATGTTTGAAGAGGGTGAAGATATTCAAAGGATAGAAGAACTGTCGACAAAACCTTCCAAATTAATGGCGTGGTTTCAATTAAACCATGATAATCCAGAAGCAAGAATATATAAATATACAGATATTCCGGAATATTACACATGGCATGGAAAAACGTCAACCTGGGCGAAAAGAAGACAAAAAAGCAAAACTATTGGTACTATAGCAGAAGTGGGTGTTCAAGAAGGTGAACGGTATTATCTAAGACTACTTCTACGTGTTTCACCAGGAGTAACGTCGTTTGACGAATTAAAAACAGTTAATGGTCAAAGAATGGACTCGTTTGAAGCGGCATGTAGAGAACTAAGACTACTTGATGACTGTAATACATACGATGCAGCCATGAATGAAATTGCTTTAACCAAACCTCCGTTTTATGTCAGAGAGTTGTTTGCAATGACAATTTTTAGTATGATTAGTGAAAGTGGCGATATGACTTTTGTGCCAAACATGTATCAAAAGTACAGAAATTATATGCTACAAGATTTTCAACGACATCATACAGATAGTGAGGACGTCGCAGAACAAAAGGCCCTCTACCACATTCAGAAATTTTTACAACGCACCAATTTGCCAAATATTCCATCTATGCAAGATTTGGGGTTACCAGAAGTAACGCTGCAAGACGACGACCTGCTCCGAACAGTACCATTAACATTTTATGATTTAATGCAAACTGTTCCACCACACAGAACTGGAGCCAATGAGAATGACGACATCAATGAAGCCGTTGCCCGTTTAAATCATGATCAACTTGTGGCATATAATGCAATTATTGCTGCATTACAAGATAATTTGCAAACAGGACGAGCGGAAAGGAATGTATTTTACGTGGACGGACCAGGTGGTACTGGGAAAACGTATCTATATAATGTCATCCAACGAGTAGTGAGGGAACGACTTCACCAAACGTATATAGCGATGGCTTGGACGGGGATGGCTGCCACATTACTGAAAGAAGGTAAAACTGTCCACAAATCGTTTCGGTTGCCATTACTGCTAACGGAGACTACGGTAGGAGGATTTGCTGAAGAAACAACAGACTCAAACTTTGTGAAAAATACTGCATTAATAATTTGGGATGAAGCATCAATGGCCCCCCGAAAAGCTGTGCTGGCAATAGACCGATACCTTAGACGTTTAATGAATATCGACAGAGAGTTTGGTGGTAAAATTGTTGTTTTTGGAGGAGATTTCAGACAATTATTGCCCGTTGTGCCAAGAGCACATGCAGGAGAAATACTAAATGAATGTGTACAAGCAGTGCCCTTTTGGGATAACGTCGTAAAATTAAAACTAACACAAAATATGCGCTATTTGAATGCAGCACTAGAAGATATAAATGTCGACAGAACATTTCCCGATTTCTTACTAAGGATAGGAGAAGGCAAAGTAACAAAAGCCACCATACCGGAAGTGCATTATGGTGTGCCGGACGACTTAATAGAGATTCCCAATCAGTATTTAGTCAGTAGTTTAGATGAGTTATTAAGACACGTTTTTGAAGACATTGATGTAACTGAAATCGACGACAACCGAATTGCTTCTCGTGCTATCTTATGTCCAAAAAACGTATCAGTTAAAGATATTAACGCCAAGATATTAGACAGTTGTCCTGGACAACTTAAAACGTATTACAGTCAGGATATTTACGACGCAAACCCGGAAGACAATTTTTTAGTACCCGATGACTTTCTGAATGCTGTAGAAACTGCGTGTTTGCCGCCGTTTGAATTACATCTAAAGAGAGGTGCTATCGTAATGTTGTTACGTAATATAGACCTAGAAGTGGGTTTGTGTAATGGGACAAGATTGAGAATTATAGAAATGGGTGAATATGTTTTAACAGCCAAAGTCATTTCCGGAAAAGGAACAGGAAATGTCATTACCCTACCAAAAGTTAAAACTAAAGCTAGCGAAGGAACTGGCTTACCTCGGCCTATGATTAGAAAACAGTTTCCTGTAAAACTTGCATTCGCCATAACTATAAATAAATCACAAGGACAAACGTTTGACAAAGTAGGCATATACCTGGATGGGCCATGTTTTGTGCATGGCCAATTGTATGTAGCTATGAGTCGAGTGGGCTTAGGAGAAAATTTAAAAATGTATATAACAAACGGACCTCAACAAGGGAAATATAACTATCGCAATGGAAGGACGTTTACCAGAAATGTCGTATTTCGGAATGTTGTAGCAAATAATACACGGCCACACACTATGCAACATAACCCAGATGAACCACTGCAACCTATTATTCCACAAATCTACGACGAATGGAATGATGATTTCGACTGGAATACACTTCCAGAATTTGAAGACAATTTTCTCGGCAATCCTCTTCCAATAATAACAAGTATTCAACCGTTCTATACCGATTCACAATTAAGGCGGCGAGTATCCACCATGGAGAAGCCTGGTACGTCTGGACTTAATATTAAACAAACGACAACACACCTACAAATCTCAAGTGACGATGACGAAGATTCTTTATAAAACATTTTATATTTACTAAATTGAAAAACATATGTTAAAACAATTTAATAAATGTTATGTTTTTAAATGTGACAAGTGTTTTTAATATAATCCATATCATACATAACAACTAACATCGTGTTAAGCCTGAAATAATCAATTTGGCTCAAATTCTATTACGTTAGGTCCAAAAGATCAGTTTGGTTTCAAAAAACTATACAATTAGAAATTCCACAAATATTGGCGGCGGTACTTTCAGGGCGCGTATTTTTCACCCGCTAATAGGGAACGTGAGCTGGGTTTAGACCGTCGTGAGACAGGTTAGTTTTACCCTACTGATGACTCGTCGTTGCGATAGTAATCCTGCTCAGTACGAGAGGAACCGCAGGTTCGGACATTTGGTTCACGCACTCGCTCGAGCGGGCGGTGGTGCGAAGCTACCATCCGTGGGATTATGCCTGAACGCCTCTAAGGCCGTATCCTTTCTAGTCAAAGGTGGCAACGATACCTTTAGGAGTTTCGAGAGTCGACAGGCTCAAAACAATGTGACTTTACTAGGCGTTTAACGCTTGCGTACGAACGTCGCACGAGCCCTATTTGCCGTGTGAAGCCACCGATCGGCGGCGGGATCGATCCTTGCCACGTCCGACCAGGCTTCTAGACGGTCAATTATGGGTACATTGTTGTTCGACGTCGAAACTCGGAATTGTCTGTAGACGACTTACGTACCTGGCAGGGTGTTGTACTCGGTAGAGCAGTTTCCACGCTGCGATCTGTTGAGACTCAGCCCTCAGCTTGGGGATTCGTCTTGTCGGCGAGACGAGACCCCGTCAACGTTTAGAAAGCTGAGTGGATAAAAAATATACCCAGCCAGGTACACATTGTTTATATAAAAATTTCTAGTATGCAATGCAACTTGGGCTAATAACCAACATGAACTTACTATATTTTATTATTACATACGTACCTGGCAAGGTGTTGTATTCGGTAGAGCTGTTTCTACGCTGCGATCTGTTAAGACAGACTCAGCTTGGAGATTCGTCTTGTCGGTGAGACGAGACTCCGTCAACGTTTAGAAAGCTGAGAGGATAAAACAATACACAGCCAGGTACACATTGTTTATATAAAAATTTCTAGTATGCAATGCAACTTGGGCTAATAACCAACATGAACTTACTCTATTTTATTATTACATACGTACCTGGCAAGGTGTTGTATTCGGTAGAGCTGTTTCTACGCTGCGATCTGTTAAGACAGACTCAGCTTGGAGATTCGTCTTGTCGGTGAGACGAGACTCCGTCAACGTTTAGAAAGCTGAGAGAATAAAACAATACACAGCCAGGTACACATTGTTTAATAAATATTACTAGTATGCAATGCAACTTGGGCTAACCAACATGAACTTACTCTATTTTATCATTACAAATAAATTTACCTCTCTAAAAACTCTCACTCTTCTCACCACAATTTAATGTTAGTAGTGTACAGCCTTATTTCTCTCAAGTAACAAAAAGACGATGGTGTGGTTGGTGATAGTGATAGAAACCAACTAGTCTTAAAGAGTATGAGTAATAGAGTCAGAGATGAATAATACAAGAGAGAGGAAAGAAAGAGAAAGAGAAAGAAGACAGAGAGAAAGAAAGAAATTAAAAGGAAAAGAAGATAGATGATAGAGAGAGAGAGAGAGAGAGAGAGAGAGGAGGAAGAGTAGAAGAAAGCCAGCAAATTTATTCGAACGACATACTTCGTTCTACGGACTTAGCACATAGCTCTCGCCTAGCACATAGCTCTCGCCTAGCACATAGCTCTCGCCTAGCACATAGCTCTCGCCTAGCACATAGCGCTCGCCTTGCACCATTCACTGCTTAATAACTACTGCATATAATAAAGTCACGATTGCTCATGTGGTAAAATAGTCTTGACACAATCATTTTGTTTAAAGGTATGCAACCAACATTACACAAAACGCGCGCTAAAGTTGCCTAAAACCACGAAGTACTACGTATACTTTAATTGTAACGCAACTGGTTTCACAGTAAACGTGTATGAAAATTGCCTATATTCAAGAAGTACTACATTTGTTTAAATATTGTATTACTGTTACGAAGTACGACGTTTAAATATTATGAATTATTTTAAGTTGTATATAAAATCATAGCTATTTTTGTAAATTAATAATGCAACCCGCAATACACCAAATGTGTATTAATATTGCCTAACTTGTACGAAGTACAACGTTCATTTAAGTGCATTAAGTATGGTGCTCTGTGTGATGAAATACGACGTTCATGTGACCATAAAGTAACAAACGAAGTACGGCGCTCACAAATGCAGCACTCAAAATTATTGTTTCATTGCACGACGTTTGCTTTGTTTCTGACTGCGACGAAATGCAGCGTTCATTTGACTTTGTACATAGTACAGACGAAGTACGACGTTTGCGAAGTACGGCACTCAAAATCGTGATTTTCATGTACGACGTTTATTTGCACGTCCTGCCGACTGCGACGGAGTACAGCGTTCAATTGACTTTGTACATAGTACAGACGAAGTACGACGTTTGCGAAGTACGGCACTCAAAATCGTGATTTTCATGTACGACGTTTATTTGCACGTCCTGCCGACTGCGACGGAGTACAGCGTTCAATTGACTTTGTACATAGTACAGACGAAGTACGACGTTTGCGAAGTACGGCACTCAAAATCGTGATTTTCTTGTACGACGTTTATTTGCACGTGCTGTCGACTGCGACGAAGTTAAGCGTTCATTTGACTTTGTACATAGTACAGACGAAGTACGACGTTTGCGAAGTACGGCACTCAAAATGGTGATTTTCTTGTACGACGTTTATTTGCACGTGCTGCCGACTGCGACGGAGTACAGCGTTCAATTGACTTTGTGCATAGTACAGACGAAGTACGACGTTTGCGAAGTACGGCACTCAAAATCATGATTTTCTTGTAAGACGTTTATTTGCAGTTGCTTCCGACTGCGACGAAGTACAGCGTTCAATTGACTTTGTACATAGTACAGACGAAGTACGACGTTTGCGAAGTACGGCACTCAAAATCATGATTTTCTTGTAAGACGTTTATTTGCAGTTGCTTCCGACTGCGACGAAGTACAGCGTTCAATTGACTTTGTACATAGTACAGACGAAGTACGACGTTTGCGAAGTACGGCACTCAAAATCATGATTTTCTTGTAAGACGTATATTTGCAGTTGCTTCCGACTGCGACGAAGTACAGCGTTCAATTGACTTTGTACATAGTACAGACGAAGTACGACGTTTGCGAAGTACGGCACTCAAAATCATGATTTTCTTGTACGACGTTTATTTGCACTTGCTGTCGACTGCGACGAAGTTTAGCGTTCATTTGACTTTGTACATAGTACAGACGAAGTACGACGTTAGCGAAGTACGGCACTCAAAATCGTGATTTTCTTGTACGACGTTTATTTGCACGCGCTGTCGACTGCGACGAGGTTTAGCGTTCACTTGACTTTGTACATAGTATAGACGAAGTACGACGTTTGCAAAGTACGGCACTCAAAATCGTGATTTTCTTGTACGACGTTTATTCGCACGTGCTGCCGACTGCGACGAAATGCAGCGTTCATAGTACAAACGAAGTACGACGTTCACAAAGTGATGAAGTAAAACGTAAACAATAAATAATATAATAATTTTATTTGTGTTGTATATAATGAAAAAACAGCAAATTTTTTTGCAAATTACGTATCTGTAAATAAATGTAAACATTTAGCAACTAATCAAAATTGTTTTTTTTGCCTAGATATTAAAGTAAAACATAAAAATACATTAAATTTATAAAATGCAACCCGCAGCACACTAGATGTGCATTAATATTGCATAACCTTTACGAAGTACGACGTCCAAAAATATTAATTTTTTTTTATATTGAGGTTAAAAGTGAGAAAACATAAATTAATAATAATGCAACCTGCAATACACTTAATATGTACTGATCTTGCATAACCTTCACGAAGTACTACGTTTAAATATAAATTAATATTATTGTGACCCGCAATACACTAAATTTGTATCAATATTGCATAACCTACACGAAGTACGACGTTCAAGAATATTAAAGAATTTTATTTGTGTTGTATATAATAAAAAAACAGCAAATTTTTTTGCAAATTACGTATCTGTAAATAAATGTAAACATTCAGCAACTAATCAAAAGTGTTTTTTTGCCTAGACATTAAAGTAAATCATAAGAATACATTAAATTTATAAAATGCAACCCGCAGCACAACAGATGTGCATCAATATTGCATAACTGTTACGAAGTACGACGTCCAAAAATATTAAATTTTTTTTTATATGAAGGTAAAAAGTGAGAAAACATAAATTAATAATAATGCAACCTGCAATACACTTAATGTGTACTGATGTTGCATAACCTTCACGAAGTACTACGTTCAAATATAAATTAATATTATTGCGACCCGCAATACACTAAATTTGTATCAATATTGCATAACTTACACGAAGTACGACGTTTAAAAATATTAAATGTTTTATTTGTAGTTTGCATATAATAAAAAAAAAAACAAATTTTTATGTAAATTACGTATCTATAAATAAACGTACACATTTAACAATTAAATAAACATAGTATTTTGGCCTAGATATTAAATTAAAACATAAAAATGCATAATATTTATTAAAATGCAACTTGCAATACAGCAAATGTGTATTAATATTGCATAACCTTTACGAAGTACGACGTTCACGAAGTACGTCGTTTACGAAGTGCGACGTTTACGAAGTACGTCGTTTACGAAGTGCGACGTTCACGAAGTACGTCGTTTACGAAGTGCGACGTTCACGAAGTACGTCGTTTACGAAGTGCGACGTTCGCGAAGTACGACGTCTACACATTAGGGCACTCAAAATTATTGTTACGTTGTACGACATTCAGACGTTCCAACTGCGACTAACTACAGCATTCATTTGACTTTGCACATACGACGAACGAAGTACGACGTTTACGAAGTACGGCGCTTAAAATAATTTTGTTTTTATTAATTAATTATTTTTTTTAAAACAAACGTTTTTATAATTAAATTTTATAATGGTTTAAATATAAAATATGACTTTTTAATATTATCAATATTTAAAATATTTTCTCCCTTTTGTGTGTATGCCTTATAGTTATAGAGCTGTGCGCTTCGGTAGACGTCGCCTGTGGAGCTATGTCAGTGGAGCGGTGCGCACATCCAATACCGAGCGGCTGCCTCGATCGGTGTCGCGCTGGTATACATATGGTAGTGGTGTGTGTCGATGCGTTGAGTGAGGCGATATGAACGGTGTAACGGTTTAGTCGAAGTTTATCATAAATGACGACGACAAAACGACCGATTATGTATACGTTCTGCATTTGCTTCCAATTTATCGACGTTTATCGCACATTTCCGCTATCGAATTCGAATAGGGCTTTGCTTGCGAGATTGCTTTATTTTGTGATTTTGTGGCTCGCCCAGTTCCCCACAGCGAGATTGCGGATGCGGCAAAACGTATTCTCTTACGTTGGCGGTCCTTATGCAATCAAACTTTGTTGAACTAACAAATGTTTGTGATTTAAACAAACAAAAATAATAAATGCGTCAACTCTCTAATATCCGAGCGAGAATATTTATATAATATTCGTAACGTTTATGGATTCGAAAGAATTTCATAAATTCACGTCGCATTCAATCTTGCGAAGAGTGAAGAGAATGTTTGAACTTTTAAATCGGCAAAGGTAAAAAATAATATTATAAATATTATTATTATGCCTTTATTGACCGATATATGTGTTGTGGTGTTTAACGACTACGACGACGATGATGACGATACATTTATCTCTATATCGTACGAAGAAAAGAAGAAACAGCGTGGCGTTACTTTCTTATATGTTAGATTGTTTCGCACAAACGCGCATATTCTTCATCTTTATAAACGATGATGATGAGTATTTTATTCTCTCGTCTGTCTCAAAAAACACAAAAACACAGTTCCCTGGTTGATCCTGCCAGTAGTCATATGCTTGTCTCAAAGATTAAGCCATGCATGTCTCAGTACAAGCCAAATTAAGGTGAAACCGCGAAAGGCTCATTAAATCAGTTATGGTTCCTTAGATCGTACCCACATTTACTTGGATAACTGTGGTAATTCTAGAGCTAATACATGCAAACAGAGCTCCGACCGGAGACGGAAGGAGCGCTTTTATTAGATCAAAACCAATCGGTGGCGGTTTCGCCGTCATCGTACAACTTGGTGAATCTGAATAACTTTACGCTGATCGCACGGTCTCGCACCGGCGACGCATCTTTCAAATGTCTGCCTTATCAACTGTCGATGGTAGGTTCTGCGCCTACCATGGTTGTAACGGGTAACGGGGAATCAGGGTTCGATTCCGGAGAGGGAGCCTGAGAAACGGCTACCACATCCAAGGAAGGCAGCAGGCGCGCAAATTACCCACTCCCGGCACGGGGAGGTAGTGACGAAAAATAACGATACGGGACTCATCCGAGGCCCCGTAATCGGAATGAGTACACTCTAAACCCTTTAACGAGGATCAATTGGAGGGCAAGTCTGGTGCCAGCAGCCGCGGTAATTCCAGCTCCAATAGCGTATATTAAAGTTGTTGCGGTTAAAAAGCTCGTAGTCGAATTTGTGTCCCGCGCCGCCGGTTCATCGTTCGCGGTGTTAACTGGCGTTTCGCGGGACGTCCTGCCGGTGGGCTTAGCTCGAGAGGGCGGCCCAACTCAATCCCGCCGCGGTGCTCTTCATTGAGTGTCGAGGTGGGCCGGCACGTTTACTTTGAACAAATTAGAGTGCTTAAAGCAGGCTAAAACTTCGCCTGAATACTGTGTGCATGGAATAATGGAATAGGACCTCGGTTCTATTTTGTTGGTTTTCGGAACCCCGAGGTAATGATTAATAGGAACGGATGGGGGCATTCGTATTGCGACGTTAGAGGTGAAATTCTTGGATCGTCGCAAGACGGACAGAAGCGAAAGCATTTGCCAAAAACGCTTTCATTGATCAAGAACGAAAGTTAGAGGTTCGAAGGCGATCAGATACCGCCCTAGTTCTAACCATAAACGATGCCAGCTAGCGATCCGCCGACGTTCCTCCGATGACTCGGCGGGCAGCTTCCGGGAAACCAAAGCTTTTGGGTTCCGGGGGAAGTATGGTTGCAAAGCTGAAACTTAAAGGAATTGACGGAAGGGCACCACCAGGAGTGGAGCCTGCGGCTTAATTTGACTCAACACGGGAAACCTCACCAGGCCCGGACACCGGAAGGATTGACAGATTGAGAGCTCTTTCTTGATTCGGTGGGTGGTGGTGCATGGCCGTTCTTAGTTGGTGGAGCGATTTGTCTGGTTAATTCCGATAACGAACGAGACTCTAGCCTGCTAAATAGGCGTATTTCGACATCCCAAATGCCGGCTGGAGCCGGGTTCGCCCGGTCTCTATGTGCGGTTTTTACTGTCGGCGTACAAACAATTCTTCTTAGAGGGACAGGCGGCTTCTAGCCGCACGAGATTGAGCAATAACAGGTCTGTGATGCCCTTAGATGTTCTGGGCCGCACGCGCGCTACACTGAAGGAATCAGCGTGTCCTCCCTGACCGAGCGGTCCGGGTAACCCGCTGAACCTCCTTCGTGCTAGGGATTGGGGCTTGCAATTGTTCCCCATGAACGAGGAATTCCCAGTAAGCGCGAGTCATAAGCTCGCGTTGATTACGTCCCTGCCCTTTGTACACACCGCCCGTCGCTACTACCGATTGAATGATTTAGTGAGGTCTTCGGACCGGTGCGCGGTGGCGTTTCGACGTTGCCGATGTTGCTGGGAAGATGACCAAACTTGATCATTTAGAGGAAGTAAAAGTCGTAACAAGGTTTCCGTAGGTGAACCTGCGGAAGGATCATTAACGTGTAAATGTTGTTGTTTAGTTGTCACACATACACACACATTTTGTCTGTGCTGATCAACAAAAAACACACATACATACACTATTCGTATGATGATCAATTCTCATACAAAATTCTTTATTATGCGTCGAACGGAAAAGCAACAACGGGTCGTCTTGCATTAAGCGGATCTGTTGTTACGTTTTTCGATTTATTTTATAAATCGATTGTAAACGTGCCGTAAACGACGTTTTCAAAGAATTTTTTCGAACATTAACACGAATCAATATTGTCGAAAGATGGTTATGTGCTAACGTTTTATTATTGCTTTCGCAGTGCCGGTCTTAGCGTATTTCCATCATCGTATTCGCTTCGAAAAAAAGTACTAATACACAGTGGTGGTGTATAATTAATGTGCAAGAGATGTTGTTGTTGTTGTTGTAGTATTTGTATATGGTTGGAGTTATTTATAATAACAAACAAGAATGAATGAATGAATAATAATGGTGTCTGCCAATACGATCGTACTTTATGTACACGACTAAAACTTTATACATACAAACCATAATAATAAATAAACTCGAAACAACCAACAACAAAATTAATACGCTACTGTACATACAAATACACATTTATACATACCATCATTTTACTTAACCGATGGTGAGTGATGTTTGAAAAATAAACGCTTAGGCTTACGGTTTTGTAAGCCAGTCTTTGCGTATTTTCTTCATCGTATTCGCTTCGGAAAAAAGAAAATAAAGATGGTGTATAATTAATGTGTAAAAGAGATGTTGTAGTTGTAATTTAATTTGTAAATGGTTGGAGTTTATTAATAAATAAAAGGGGCTGTCTATTCGTCTGTACTTTATGTACAAGACTAAAACTTTATACATACAAACCATAATAATAAATAAACTCGAAACAACCAACAACAAAATTATTACGCTACTGTACATACAAATACACATTTATACATACCATCATTTTACTTTACCGATGGTGAGTGATGTTTGAAAAATAAACGCTTAGGCTTACGGTTTTGTAAGCCAGTCTTTGCGTATTTTCTTCATCGTATTCGCTTCGGAAAAAAGAAAATAAAGATGGTGTATAATTAATGTGTAAAAGAGATGTTGTAGTTGTAATTTAATTTGTAAATGGTTGGAGTTTATTAATAAATAAAAGGGGCTGTCTATTCGTCTGTACTTTATGTACAAGACTACAAAAACGTTTTATAACAATAAAAAGCTCGAAACAACCAATAACAAAATATACTACTACTATACTACTATACATACAAACGCACATTTATAAATACATAAAATCAATTTACTTTATCGATAGTGAGTGATGTTTGGAAAAAAACGCTTAGGCTTACGGTTTTCGGGTACCTGGGTTCCGCATGCGTCGAAGTAATAATTTACTTTAACGACGCGACGAACCGTAGGAATCTAAATAAAAAAGTTTATTAACTTTTTTAGATTCTGTGGGTTTTAAATGATATACGCCCGACTGACGAAGGAACGTTTTGCACTGCCTGTGCTTTTCTTTTGATTCGTTTTTATGTCGACGGACGTTCTTAGAATGCCCACCAAACGACGTATCACACAAAACACCCTACAATTGTATTGTTTGGTAAATATTGTTGTGATTAAGTTTGTAGCTGTGGCGTTTGTTTGAAGAAAACGTCTGGTTTTTCGACATATTTTCTATTTAATAAATATACATAATGCTTATCGCAAAAGGAGCAGAGTTTTATAGACAAAGTTGATAGAGAAAAAAAACCTAATAGATATATATACGTATTTATAAAACGTTAATATCATCGGGTTATTCTTTATGTAAACTTAAACTATAACTGCATACTCTTTTCGATAAGTAGAAACAAATGCCACTTTAATTAAATAAAATATTATAAAATATAACGCCGAACGTTTCTTTCGATTGGTCCGTTTCTCACATATACATCACAATTGTAATAACCTTAAGTAGTTATTTTTGTTGTTGTGTGATGATGAAACGATTTCGATGTGGAACGGTGCGTTATGTAATAATATTTTAAATTTGTTTGAAAAGATTACCCTGAACGGTGGATCACTTGGCTCGTGGGTCGATGAAGAACGCAGCTAATTGCGCGTCAACTTGTGAACTGCAGGACACATGAACATCGACATTTCGAACGCACATTGCGGTCCTCGGATATACTGTTCCCGGACCACTCCTGGCTGAGGGTCGTGTCAATTTCAAAGACTGCTCGGTTTTTGTCTTAAACACAGCGCACAATGTTGTGTAGACAATTACGTCGGAGCGTGTTGGGTGCAAATATGACGCGTTACTATAATTGTTAATTGATTGTCGGTTGTCATAATAAAAT
>NW_026986638.1:0-2500 GCF_031307605.1 Tribolium castaneum | reverse complement strand
AAAGTGAGAAAACATAAATTAATAATAATGCAACCTGCAATACACTTAATATGTACTGATCTTGCATAACCTTCACGAAGTACTACGTTTAAATATAAATTAATATTATTGTGACCCGCAATACACTAAATTTGTATCAATATTGCATAACCTACACGAAGTACGACGTTCAAGAATATTAAAGAATTTTATTTGTGTTGTATATAATAAAAAAAACAGCAAATTTTTTTGCAAATTACGTATCTGTAAATAAATGTAAACATTCAGCAACTAATCAAAAGTGTTTTTTTGCCTAGACATTAAAGTAAATCATAAGAATACATTAAATTTATAAAATGCAACCCGCAGCACAACAGATGTGCATCAATATTGCATAACTGTTACGAAGTACGACGTCCAAAAATATTAAATTTTTTTTTATATGAAGGTAAAAAGTGAGAAAACATAAATTAATAATAATGCAACCTGCAATACACTTAATGTGTACTGATGTTGCATAACCTTCACGAAGTACTCACGTTCAAATATAAATTAATATTATTGCGACCCGCAATACACTAAATTTGTATCAATATTGCATAACTTACACGAAGTACGACGTTTAAAAATATTAAATGTTTTATTTGTAGTTTGCATATAATAAAAAAAAAAACAAATTTTTATGTAAATTACGTATCTATAAATAAACGTACACATTTAACAATTAAATAAACATAGTATTTTGGCCTAGATATTAAATTAAAACATAAAAATGCATAATATTTATTAAAATGCAACTTGCAATACAGCAAATGTGTATTAATATTGCATAACCTTTACGAAGTACGACGTTCACGAAGTACGTCGTTTACGAAGTGCGACGTTTACGAAGTACGTCGTTTACGAAGTGCGACGTTCACGAAGTACGTCGTTTACGAAGTGCGACGTTCACGAAGTACGTCGTTTACGAAGTGCGACGTTCGCGAAGTACGACGTCTACACATTAGGGCACTCAAAATTATTGTTACGTTGTACGACATTCAGACGTTCCAACTGCGACTAACTACAGCATTCATTTGACTTTGCACATACGACGAACGAAGTACGACGTTTACGAAGTACGGCGCTTAAAATAATTTTGTTTTTATTAATTAATTATTTTTTTTAAAACAAACGTTTTTATAATTAAATTTTATAATGGTTTAAATATAAAATATGACTTTTTAATATTATCAATATTTAAAATATTTTCTCCCTTTTGTGTGTATGCCTTATAGTTATAGAGCTGTGCGCTTCGGTAGACGTCGCCTGTGGAGCTATGTCAGTGGAGCGGTGCGCACATCCAATACCGAGCGGCTGCCTCGATCGGTGTCGCGCTGGTATACATATGGTAGTGGTGTGTGTCGATGCGTTGAGTGAGGCGATATGAACGGTGTAACGGTTTAGTCGAAGTTTATCATAAATGACGACGACAAAACGACCGATTATGTATACGTTCTGCATTTGCTTCCAATTTATCGACGTTTATCGCACATTTCCGCTATCGAATTCGAATAGGGCTTTGCTTGCGAGATTGCTTTATTTTGTGATTTTGTGGCTCGCCCAGTTCCCCACAGCGAGATTGCGGATGCGGCAAAACGTATTCTCTTACGTTGGCGGTCCTTATGCAATCAAACTTTGTTGAACTAACAAATGTTTGTGATTTAAACAAACAAAAATAATAAATGCGTCAACTCTCTAATATCCGAGCGAGAATATTTATATAATATTCGTAACGTTTATGGATTCGAAAGAATTTCATAAATTCACGTCGCATTCAATCTTGCGAAGAGTGAAGAGAATGTTTGAACTTTTAAATCGGCAAAGGTAAAAAATAATATTATAAATATTATTATTATGCCTTTATTGACCGATATATGTGTTGTGGTGTTTAACGACTACGACGACGATGATGACGATACATTTATCTCTATATCGTACGAAGAAAAGAAGAAACAGCGTGGCGTTACTTTCTTATATGTTAGATTGTTTCGCACAAACGCGCATATTCTTCATCTTTATAAACGATGATGATGAGTATTTTATTCTCTCGTCTGTCTCAAAAAACACAAAAACACAGTTCCCTGGTTGATCCTGCCAGTAGTCATATGCTTGTCTCAAAGATTAAGCCATGCATGTCTCAGTACAAGCCAAATTAAGGTGAAACCGCGAAAGGCTCATTAAATCAGTTATGGTTCCTTAGATCGTACCCACATTTACTTGGATAACTGTGGTAATTCTAGAGCTAATACATGCAAACAGAGCTCCGACCGGAGACGGAAGGAGCGCTTTTATTAGATCAAAACCAATCGGTGGCGGTTTCGCCGTCATCGTACAACTTGGTGAATCTGAATAACTTTACGCTGATCGCACGGTCTCGCACCGGCGACGCATCTTTCAAATGTCTGCCTTATCAACTGTCGATGGTAGGTTCTGCGCCTACCATGGTTGTAACGGGTAACGGGGAATCAGGGTTCGATTC
>NW_026986637.1:967500-990728 GCF_031307605.1 Tribolium castaneum | reverse complement strand
TCATTTTAATAACAATAACATTAATAATAATAATACTAATAGTATTAAATTTGCTTATATGCAAGCGCTTTATTAAGGTAACAGTTTTTTGGTTTTTTGCTTATATCTCGAAAACAGTTACTCCTATCAATTTTTATCTTTTTACCAAAATTAAAGCTGATAAAATTTCCTACAAAATAGTTATTTGCATTTTTCTTGTAGGACCAAGCATAAGCGAGTTATAGAGATGGATATAAATAATATTTAACAAAAATTTGCTTTAAAATAAAATGTTTGAAATACTGAAATTAAACTAAATTAATTGTGTCTAACACTTTAGTAGAAGAAAAAGAAAAAGACATAATAGTCACTAAAGGTTTCAAAGTCGTCTTTAGTCGTCATATTAATAACAATAACATTAATAATAATAATACTAATAGTACTAAATTTGCTTATAGGCAAACGCTTAATTGAGGTAACAGTGTTTTGGTTTCTTGCTTATATCTCGAAAACAGTTACTCCTATCAATTTTTATCTTTTTACTAAAATTAAAGCTGATAAAATTTCCTACAAAATAGTTATTTGCATTTCTTTTGTAAGACCAACCATAAGCGAGTTATAGAGTTGGATATAAATAATCTTCAACAAAAATTTGCTTTAAAATAAAATGTTTGAAAAACCTAAATTAAACTAAATTAATTGAGTCTAACACTTTAGTATAGGAAAAAGGAGAAGACATAAAAGTCACCAAAGTCTTTAGAGTCTTTTTTAGTCGTCATTTTAATAACAATAACATTAATAATAATAATACTAATAGTATTAAATTTGCTTATATGCAAGCGCTTTATTAAGGTAACAGTTTTTTGGTTTTTTGCTTATATCTCGAAAACAGTTACTCCTATCAATTTTTATCTTTTTACTAAAATTAAAGCTGATAAAATTTCCTACAAAATAGTTATTTGCATTTTTCTTGTAGGACCAAGCATAAGTGAGTTATAGAGATGGATATAAATAATATTTAACAAAAATTTGCTTTAAAATAAAATGTTTGAAATACTAAAATTAAACTAAATTAATTGTGTCTAACACTTTAGTAGAGGAAAAAGAAAAAGACATAAAAGTCACTAAAGGTTTCAGAGTCGTCTTTAGTCGTCATATTAATAACAATAACATTAATAATAATAATACTAATAGTACTAAATTTGCTTATATGCAAGCGCTTAATTAAGGTAACAGTTTTTTGGTTTCTTGCTTATATCTCGAAAACAGTTACTCCTATCAATTTTTATCTTTTTTTCAAAATTAAAGCTGATAAAATTTCCTACAAAATATTTATTTGCGTTTTTTTGTAGGACCAACCATAAGCGAGTTATAGAGTTGGATATAAATATTCTTTAACAAAAATTTGCTTTAAAATAAAATGTTTGAAAAACCGAAATTAAACTAAATTAAGTGTGTCTAACACTTTAGTAGAGAAAAAAGGAGGAGACATAAAAGTCACTAAAGTCTTAGAGTTGTCTTTAGTCGTCATATTAATAACAATAACATTTATAATAACAATACTAGTAGTACTAAATTTGCTTATATGCAAGCGCTTAATTAAGGTAACAGTTTTTTTGTTTTTTGCTTATATCTCGAAAACAGTTACTCCTATCAATTTTTACTTTTTCACCAAAATTAAAGCTGATAAAATTTCCTACAAAATACTTATTTACATTTTTCTTGTAGGACCAAGCATAATCGAGTTATAGAGTTGGATATAAATAATATTAAACAAAAATTTGCTTTAAAAAAAAATGCTTCAAAAACCGGAATTAAACTAAATTAATTGTGTCTAACACTTTAGTAGAGGAAAAAGGAGAAGACATAAAAGTCACTAAATGTTTCAGAGTCGTCTTTAGTCGTCATATTAATAACAATAACATTAATAATAATAATACTAATAGTACTAAATTTGCTTATATGCAAACGCTTAATTAAGGTAACAGTTTTTTGGTTTCTTGCTTATATCTCGAAAACAGTTACTCCTATCAATTTTTATCTTTTTTTCAAAATTAAAGCTGATAAAATTTCCTACAAAATAGTTATTTGCATTTTTTTGTAGGACCAACCATAAGCGAGTTATAGAGTTGGATATAAATAATCTTTAACAAAAATTTGCTTTAAAATAAAATGCTTCAAAAACCGGAATTAAACTAAATTAATTGTGTCTAACACTTTAGTAGAGGAAAAAGGAGAAGACATAAAAGTCACCAAAGTCTTAAGAGTCGTTTTTAGTCGTCATATTAATAACAATAACATTAATATTAATAATACTAATATTACTAAATTTGCTTATATGCAAGCGCTTAATTAAGGTAACATTTTTTTGGTTTCTTGCTTATATCTCGAAAACAGTTACTCCTATCAATTTTTGTTTTTTTACTAAAATTAAAGCTGATAAAATTTCCTACAAAATAGTAATTTGCATTTTTCATGTAGGATTAACCATAAGCGAGATATAAGTTTGAAAATAATTAATATTTAAAAAAAAGTGCTTTAACAGAAAATGTCTTGTGATTTACGATAAAATACACTTAATTTAATGGGTCCAATACTTTATTAGAAGAAAAAGGAGGAGACATAAAAGTCACTGAAATCTTCAGAGTCGATTTTAAATGCTGCATTTTCGTCTTTGTCTCAAACATTGAAAACTGAATTACATTTTTGTTCAGTAACAGTTACAGTTTTCTTATTGGTTTTTTGCTTATATCTCGAAAACAGTTACTCCTTTCACTTTTTATCTTTCTTTCAAAATTAAAGCTGATAAAATTTTCTACAAAATAGTTATTCGCATTTTTTTTGTAGGACCAACCATAAGCGAGTTATAGAGTTGGATATAAATAATCTTTAACAAAAATTTGCTTTAAAATAAAATGTTTGAAAAACCGAAATTAAACTAAATTAATTAAGACTAACACTTTAGTAGAGGAAAAAGGAGAAGACATAAAAGTCACCAAAGTCTTGAGAGTCGTTTTTAGTAGTCATATTAATAACAATAACATTAATAATAATAATAATAATACTAATATTACTAAATTTGCTTATATGCAAGCGCTTAATTAAGGTAACAGTTTCTTGCTTATATCTCGAAAACAGTTACTCTTATCAATTTTTATCTTTTTACTAAAATTAAAGCTGATAAAATTTCCTACAAAATAGTTAATTGCATTTTTTATGTAGAACTAACCATAAGCGAGATATAAGTTTGAAAATAATTAATATTTAAAAAAAAAGTGCTTTAACAGAAAATGTCTTGTGATTTAAAATACACTTAATTTAATGGGTTCAATACTTTATTAGAAGAAAAAGGAGGTGACACAAAAGTCACCAAAGTCTTCAGAGTTGTTTTTAGTACTAAATTTGCTTATATGCAAGCCCTTAATTAAGGTAACAGTTTTTTGGTTTCTTGCATATATCTCGAAAACAGTTACTCCTATCAATTTTTATCTTTTCACTAAAATTAAAGCTGATAAAATTTCCTACAAAATAGTTATTTGCATTTTTCATGTAGGACTAACCATAAGCGAGATATAAGTTTGAAAATAATTAATATTTAAAAAAAATGTACTTTAACAGAAAATGTCTTGTGATTTAAAATACACTTAATTTATTGGGTCCAATATTTTATTAGAAGAAAAAGGAGGTGACAGAAAGGTCACTGAAGTCTTCAGAGTCGATTTTAAATGATGCATTTTCGTCTTTGTCTCAAACATTGAAAACTGAATTACATTTTTGTTCAGTAACAGTTACAGTTTTCTTATCGGTTTTTTGCTTATATCTCGAGAACAGTTACTCCTATCAATTTTTATCTTTCTTTCAAAATTAAAGCTGATAAAATTTTCTACAAAATAGTTTTTCGCATTTTTTTTGTAGGACCAACCATAAGCGAGTTATAGGGTTGGATATAAATAATCTTTAACAAAAATTTGCTTTAAAATAAAATGTTTGAAAAACCGAAATTAAACTAAATTAATTGTGTCTAACACTTTAGTAGAGGAGAAAGAAGAAGACATAAAAGTCACCAAAGTCTTCAGAGTTGTTTTTAGTACTAAATTTGCTTATATGCAAGCGCTTAATTAAGGTAACAGTTTCTTGCTTATATCTCGAAAACAGTTACTCCTATCAATTTTTATCTTTTTACTACAATTAAAGCTGATAAAATTTCCTACAAAATAGTTATTTGCATTTCTCATGTAGGACTAACCATAAGCGAAATATAAGTTTGATAATAATTAATATTTAAAAAGAAAGTGCTTTAACAGAAAATGCCTTGTGATTTAAAATACAATAAAAACATTTACTATACAAAAGTTATAATCGGTTTTTAATAATAATAATAATAATAATAATAATAATAGTAATAAAAGTAATAATAATAATAATAATAATAATAATAATAATAATAATAATACTTATAATAATGAAGTTCTTTCTAAATTAAAGCTTAGTTTTTCTAAGGAAAAATGAAGCTTATTTTGTGTTAGCTGAGCGTTTTCTCATTTCTATGCAAGAGATCATCTGTGATCTGTTTTTTTAGGCAAGAAATTGTCTAAAATTAATAACTCATTTTAAAACTGGTATAAAAACATTTACTATACAAAAGTTATAATCGGTTTTTAATAATAATAATAATAATAATAATAATAATAATAATAATAATAATAATAATAATAATAATAATAATAGTAATAATAATAATAAAAATAATAGTAATAATAATAATAATAAAAATAATAATAATAGTAGTAATAAAAGTAAGCTTAGTTTTCTAAGCAAAAATGAAGCTTATTTTGTGTTATATGAGCTTTTCTCATTTCTATGCAAAAGATCATGTGTGATCTGTGTTTTTAGGCAATCTAAGCCATTTGATAGTTTTTAGGCAAGAAATTGGCTAAAATTAATAACTCATTTTAAAACTGGTATAAAAACATTTACTATACAAAAGTTAATAATAATAATAATAATAATAATAATAATAATAATAATAATAATAATAATAATAATACTAATAATAATAATAATAACAATAATAATAATAATAATAATAATAGTAATAGTAACAAAAGTAATAAAAATAATAATACTTTTAATAAGAAAAAATGGAGCTTATTTTGTGTGTTACATGAGCGTTTTCTTATTTCTATACAAAAGATCATGTGTGATCTGTGTTTTTAGGCAATCTAAGCCATTTAATAGTTTTTAATATTTAACAAAAATTTGCATTAAAATAAAATGTTTGAAAAACTGAAATTAAACTAAATTAAGTGTGTCTAACACTTTAGTAGAGAAAAAAGGAGGAGACATAAAAGTCACTAAAGTCTTAGAGTTGTCTTTAGTCGTCATATTAATAACAATAACATTTATAATAACAATACTAGTAGTACTAAATTTGCTTATATGCAAGCGCTTAATTAAGGTAACAGTTTTTTTGTTTTTTGCTTATATCTCGAAAACAGTTACTCCTATCAATTTTTACTTTTTCACCAAAATTAAGGTGATAAAATTTCCTACAAAATAGTTATTTGCATTTTTCATGTAGAACTAACCATAAGCGAGATATAAGTTTGAAAATAATTAATAATTAAAAAAATGTGTATAACAGAAAATGTCTTGTGATTTATAAAATACACTTAATTTATTGGGTCCAATACTGTATTAGAAGAAAAAGGAGGTGACATAAAAGTCACTGAAGTCTTCAGAGTCGTTTTTAAATGCTGCATTTTTGTCTTCGTCTCAAACATTGAAAACTGAATTACATTTTTGTTCAGTAACCGTTACAGTTTTCTTATTGGTTTTTTGCTTATATCTCGAAAACAGTTACTCCTATCAAATTTTATCTTTCTTTCAAAATTAAAGCTGATAAAATTTCTGACAAAATAGTTATTTACATTTTTCTTGTAGGACCAAGCATAAACGAGTTATAGAGTTGGATATAAATAATATTTAACAAAAATTTGCTTTAAAATAAAATGCTTGAAAAACTTGAATTAAACTAAATTAATTGTGTCTAACTCTTTAGTAGAGGAAAAAGGAAAAGACATAAAAGTCACTAAATGTTTCAGAGTCGTCTTTAGTCGTCATATTAATAACCATAACATTAATAATAATAATACTAATATTACTAAATTTGCTTATATGCAAGCGCTTAATTAAGGTAACAGTTTTTTGGTTTCTTGCTTATATCTCGAAAACAGTTACTCCTAGCAATTTTTATCTTTTTACTAAAATTAAAGCTGATAAAATTTCCTACAAAATAGTAATTTGCATTTTTCATGTAGGACTAACCATAAGCGAGATATAAGTTTAAAAATAATTATTATTTAAAAAAAAAGTGCTTTAACAGAAAATGTCTTGTGATTTAAAATACACTTAATTTAATGGGTCCAATACTTTATTAGAAGAAAAAGGAGGAGACATAAAAGTCACTGAAGTCTTCAGAGTCGATTTTAAATGCTGCATTTTCGTCTTTGTCTCAAACATTGAAAACTGAATTACATTTTTGTTCAGTAACAGTTACAGTTTTCTTATTGGTTTTTTGCTTATATCTCGAAAACAGTTACTCCTATCACTTTTTATCTTTCTTTCAAAATTAAAGCTGATAAAATTTTCTACAAAATAGTTATTCGCATTTTTTTTTGTAGGACCAACCATAAGCGAGTTATAGAGTTGGATATAAATAATCTTTAACAAAAATTTGCTTTAAAATAAAATGTTTGAAAAACCGAAATTAAACTAAATTAATTAAGACTAACACTTTAGTAGAGGAAAAAGGAGAAGACATAAAAGTCACCAAAGTCTTGAGAGTCGTTTTTAGTAGTCATATTAATAACAAAAACATTAATAATAAAAATAATACTAATATTACTAAATATGCTTATATGCAAGCGCTTAATTAAGGTAACAGTTTCTTGCTTATATCTCGAAAACAGTTACTCTTATCAATTTTTATCTTTTTTTCAAAATTAAAGCTGATAAAATTTCCTACAAAATAGTTATTCGCATTTTTTTTTGTAGGACCAACCATAAGCGAGTTATAGAGTTGGATATAAATAATCTTTAACAAAAATTTGCTTTAAAATAAAATGTTTGAAAAACCGAAATTAAACTAAATTAATTAAGACTAACACTTTAGTAGAGGAAAAAGAAGAAGACATAAAAGTCACCAAAGTCTTCAGAGTTGTTTTTAGTACTAAATTTGCTTATATGCAAGGCCTTAATTAAGGTAACAGTTTTCTGGTTTCTTGCTTATATCTCGAAAACAGTTACTCCTATCAATTTTTATCTTTTTACTAAAATTAAAGCTGATAAAATTTCCTACAAAATAGTTATTTGCATTTTTCATGTAGGACTAACCATAAGCGAGATATAAGTTTGATAATAATTAATATTTAAAAAGAAAGTGCTTTAACAGAAAATGCCTTGTGATTTAAAATACAATAAAAACATTTACTATAAAAAAGTTATAATCGGTTTTTAATAATAATAATAATAATAATAATAATAATAGTAATAAAAGTAATAATAATAATAATAATAATAATAATAATAATAATAATACTTATAATAATGAATTTCTTTCTAAATTAAAGCTTAGTTTTTCTAAGGAAAAATAAAGCTTTTTTGTGTTATCTGAGCGTTTTCTCATTTCTATGCAAGAGATCATCTGTGATCTGTGATTTTAGGCAAGAAATTGTCTAAAATTAAAAACTCATTTTAAAACTGGTATAAAAACATTTACTATACAAAAGTTATAGTCGGTTTTTAATAATAATAATATTACTAATTATTTTAATATTAATTTAGTTTAATTTCGGTTTTTCAAACATTTTGTTTTATATCAAATTTTTGTTAAAGATTATATATATCCAACTCTATAACTCGCTTATGGTTGGTCCTACAAAAAAAATGCAAAAAACTATTTTGTAAAAAATTTTATCAGCTTTAATTTTGAAAGAAAGATAAAAATTGATAGGAGTAACTGGTTTCGAGATATAAGCAAAAAACTAATAAGAAAACTGTAACTGTTACTGAACAAAAATGAAATTCAGTATTTAATGTTTGAGACGAAGACGAAAATGCAGCATTTACTGTCACCTCCTTTTTCTTCTAATTAAGTATTGGACCCAATAAATTAAGTGTATTTTAAATCACAAGACATTTTCTGTTAAAGCACATTTTTTTTAATTATTAATCATTTTCAAACTTATATCTTGCTTATGGTTAGTTCTACATAAAAAATGCAAATAACGATTTTGAAGGAAATTTTATCAGCTTTAATTTTGGTAAAAAGTTAAAAATTGATAGGAGTAACTGTTTTCGAGATATAAGCAAGAAACTGTTACCTTAATTAAGCGCTTGCATATAAGCAAATTTAGTAATATTAGTATTATTATTATTAATGTTATTGTTATTAATATGACGACTAAAAACGACTCTCAAGACTTTGGTGACTTTTATGTCTTCTCCTTTTTCCTCTACTAAAGTGTTAGTCTTGATTAATTTAGTTTAATTTCGGTTTTTCAAACATTTTATTTATTTTTATTTTTATAGGAGTAACTGTTTTCGAGATATAAGCAAAAAACCAATAAGAAAACTGTAACTGTTACTGAACAAAAATGTAATTCAGTTTTCAATGTTTGAGACAAAGACGAAAATGCAGCATTTAAAATCGACTCTGAAGACTTCAGTGACTTTTATGCCTCCTCCTTTTTCTTCTGATAAAGTATTGGACCCATTAAATTAAGTGTATTTTAAATCACAAGACATTTTCTGTTAAAGCACTTTTTTTTTAAATATTAATTATTTTCAAACTTATATCTCGCTTATGGTTAGTCCTACATGAAAAATGCAAATTACTATTTTGTAGGAAATTTTATCAGCTTTAATTTTGAAAAAAAGATAAAAATTGATAGGAGTAACTGTTTGCGAGATATAAGCAAGAAACCAAAAAACTGTTACCTCAATTAAGCGTTTGCATATAAGCAAATTTAGTACTATTAGTATTATTATTATTAATGTTATTGTTATTAATTTGACGACTAAAGACGACTCTGAAATATTTAGTGACTTTTATGTCTTCTCCTTTTTCCTCTACTAGAGTGTTAGACACAATTAATTTAGTTTAATTCCGGTTTTTCAAGCATTTTATTTTAAAGCAAATTTTTGTTAAATATTATTTATATCCAACTCTATAACTCGTTTATGCTTGGTCCTACAAGAAAAATGTAAATAACTATTTTGTTGGAAATTTTATCAGCTTTAATTTTGAAAGAAAGATAAAATTTGATAGGAGTAACTGTTTTCGAGATATAAGCAAAAAACCAATAAGAAAACTGTAACTGTTACTGAACAAAAATGTAATTCAGTTTTCAATGTTTGAGACGAAGACAAAAATGCAGCATTTAAAAACGACTCTGAAGAATTCAGTGACTTTTATGTCACCTCCTTTTTCTTCTAATAAAGTATTGAACTCAATAAATTAAGTGTATTTTAAATCACAAGACATTTTTTGTTAAAACACTTTTTTTTAATTATTAATTATTTTCAAACTTATATCTCGCTTATGGTTAGTTCTACATGAAAAATGCAAATAACTATTTTGTAGGAAATTTTATCACCTTTAATTTTGGTGAAAAAGTAAAAATTGATAGGAGTAACTGCTTTCGAGATATAAGCAAAAAACAAAAAAACTGTTACTTTAATTAGGCGCTTGCATATAAGCAAATTTAGTACTACTAGTATTGTTATTATAAATGTTATTGTTATTAATATGACGACTAAAGACAACTCTAAGACTATAGTGACTTTTAAGTCTCCTCCTTTTTCCTCTACTAAAGTGTTAGACACAATTAATTTAGTTTAATTTCAGTTTTTCAAACATTTTATTTTAAAGCAAATTTTTGTTAAATATTAAAAACTATAAAATGGCTTAGATTGCCTAAAAACACAGATCACACATGATCTTTTGCATAGAAATGAGAAAACGCTCATGTAACACACAAAATAAGCTCCATTTTTCCTTATTAAAAGTATTATTATTATTATTACTTATGTTACTATTACTATTATTATTATTATTATTATTATTATTATTATTATTATTATTATTATTATTATTATTATTACTATTATTATTATTATTATTATTATTATTATTATTATTATTATTAATATTATTATTATTAAAAACCGATTATAACTTTTGTATAGTAAATGCTTTTATACCAGTTTTAAAATGAGTTATTAATTTTAGACAATTTCTTGCCTAAAAACACAGATCACAGATGATCTCTTGCATAGAAATCAGAAAACGCTCATATAACACACAAAATAAGCTTCATTTTTGCTTAGAAAACTAAGCTTACTTTTATTACTATTATTATTATTATTACTATTATTATTATTATTATTATTATTATTATTATTATTATTATTATTATTATTATTATTATTATTATTATTATTATTATTAACTTTTGTATAGTAAATGTTTTTATACCAGTTTCAAAATGAGTTATAATTTTATTCAATTTCTTGCCTAAAAACACAGATCACAGATGATTTCTTGCATAGAAATGAGAAAACGCTCATATAACACACAAAATAAGCTTCATTTTTGCTTAGAAAACTAAGCTTACTTTTATTACTATTATTATTTCCATTATTATTATTATTAATATTATTATTATTATTACTATTATTATTATTATTATTATTATTATTATTATTATTATTATTGTTATTATTATTATTATTAAAAACTTATATTAAACAGACAGAAAACGTCGTATTCTGACAAAAAAACGAATTACGTTATAGACTTGACGAGAACGGCGTATCTCGGACTCTTATAGGACACTTATAGGGTCAAAAAGTATCAGTGTGAATTAAAACAAATTATTTTTGTTGAGTCTCAGTCTGAATTGTTTATCAGTTCAAACAAAAACGGCTTATTTTAGACGATCTTTTGCTTTGAACAAGAAAACTTACGTCGAATAGACTAAAAAGGTATTAATCTGGCATAAAACAGCAATTTATGTATCACTTTGAATAAAGGCAGCTAATCCTATTCGTTTCATTGCTTAAAATAGACAAAATTGTTAATAAATCTAACAAAAACGCTGTATTCTAGCACAAAATACTAATTACATTATAGTTTCGACGAGAATAGCTTATTTGGAATGATTCTATGCTTCCAAACGAGTAAATTTTTATTAAACAGATGCCAAACATCATGTTTTGTCCTATAAAGACATTTTATATTGCAGTTTGTTTTAAAACAAAATATTTTCGTTGATTCTTTGTTAGAAGCAGCAAACCTAACATTAAAGAATCTGAAAACTTTGTATTCGGACACAAACCACCGAATTTTGTATCAGTTTAGACAAAAACGGTTGATTTTCGACAATATTTTGCTTTAAACAAGAAAACTTATATCAAACTGACTAAAAACGTCTTATTTTAGCACAAAACAAAAGATTTGCGTTATAGTCTTAACGAGAGCTGTTAATTTCAAACGGTTCTATGCTTTGAAACGAGTAAACTTTCACTGTACAGCGGAAAAACATCTTATTTCGCCTTTTAAAAACGATTCATGCCACAATTTGGATAAAAACCAATTATTTTCGTTAATTCATTGTTACAAACATGAAACCTTACATCAAAGTAACTGAAAACCCCTTATTCAGTCACAGAAATTCGAATTACGTTTCAGTCTGGACAAAAACTGCTTACTTTAGACGATCCTTTGTTTTAAATACAAAAACCTACATTAAAAAGATTAAATACGTCTTATTCTGGCTGAAAACTGCAAATTATATATTACTCTAGATAAAAGCAATTTATCCTGATTACTCCTTTTCTTAGAATAGAGTAAACTTGTATAAAACTTAATGAAAACTTTAAATTTCGTCTCAAAGAAATAATTTACGTTATAGTTTTGACCAGCACTGTTTATTTCAAACGATTTTATGATTCGAAACTAATGAACTTTTATGGGGCAGATGCAAAACCACATATTACCATATAAAGCGTTGTTTTAAAGCAAATTATTACCTTTTGCAACAAGAAATTTCACGTCAAAGAAACTGAAAACATCGTATCCATGCACAAATATCGAATTACGTATCAGTTTAGGCAAATACAGCTTATTTTAAACGATTCCTTGCTATAAACAAGAAAAATTTTATCAAACATATTGAAAATGTCTTATTCTCGAAAATAAGAGCAAATTATGTATCAGTTTTAACAAAAGTTTTAAAAAGCTGTTTGATTCTATGCTTAGAGTAGAGTAAACTACTATAAAACGTAATGAAAACTCTATATTCAAGCTCCAAAGAACAAATTACGTTATAGTTTTGACAAAAAAAATTATTTCGGACGACTACATATTTCGAAGTAAGCAAACTTTAATTGAACAAGTGCAAAAGCTAATACTTTGCTTTAAAATAACGATTTATGTGGTAATATGGTATTTTGCATCTGTCCTATAAAAGTTTACTCGTTTCGCTCCATTGAATCATTCGAAATAAATTATTTTGACACAACAACAACGAAAATAATTTGTTTTTGTTTAAACTGTAACATAAGTCGTTTTTATAAAACGAACTAAGACGTTTGGCATCTGTTTAGTGAAAGTTTTCTCGTTTGGGGGCATAAAATCGTTTGAAATTAAGAGTTCACAGTTTGGATTAAAACCAATGATTTTCGCTTATTCATTGTTACAAACAAGAAACCTTACATCAAAGAAACTGAAAACCTCTTATTCAGGCCCAGAAAATCAAATTACGTTTCAGTGTGGACACAAATTTCTTATTTTAGACGATTTTTTCTTTTGAACACGAAAACTTACATTAAAAAGATTAAAAACGTCTTAGTCTGGCTCAAAACTGCAAATTATGTATTACTTTGGATAAAAGCAGTTTATCCTGATTACTCCTTTGCTTAGAATAGAGCAAACTTGTAGTATAAAACTTAATGAAAACTTTAAATTTCGTCTCAAAGATATAATTTACGTTTAGTTTTGACCAGAACTGTTAATTTCAAACGATTTTATGGCCCCAAAACGAGAAAACTTTCACTAAACAGATGCCAAACGTCTTAGTTCGTTTTATATAAACGACATGTTACAGTATAAACAAATAATTATTTTCGTTGTTGTGTCAAAATAATTTATTTCGAATGATTCAATGGAGCGAAACGAGTAAACTTTTATAGTACAGATGCAAAATACCATATTACCACCTAAATCGTTATTTTAAAGCAAAGTATTAGCTTTTGCACTTGTTCAATTTTTTTTCTCAAAACTATAACGTAATTTGTTCTTTTGAGCTTGAATATAAAGTTTTCATTACGTTTTATAGTAGTTTACTCTACTCTAAGCATAGAATCAAACAGAGTAATCCGCTTTTGTTAAAACTGATACATAATTTGCTCTTATTTTCAAGAATAAGACATTAAAGCTGATAAAATTTTTTACAAAATAGTTTTTTGCATTTTTTTGTAGGACCAACTATAAGCGAGTTATAGAGTTGGATATAAATAATCTTTAACAAAAATTTGATATAAAAATAAAAAAAGATAAAAATTGATAAGAGTAACTGTTTTCGAGATATAAGCAAGAAACCAAAAAACTGTTACCTTAATTAAGCGTTTGCATATAAGCTAATTTAGTACTAATAGTATTATTATTATTAATGTTATTGTTAATAATATGACGACTAAAGACGACTCTGAAACCTTTAGTGACTTTTATGTCTTCTTCTTTTTCCTCTACTAAAGTGTTAGACACAATTAATTTAGTTTAATTTCAGTATTTCAAACATTTTATTTTAAAGCAAATTTTTGTTAAATATTATTTATATCCATCTCTATAACTCGCTTATGCTTGGTCCTACAAGAAAAATGCAAATAACTATTTTGTAGGAAATTTTATCAGCTTTAATTTTAGTAAAAAGATAAAAATTGATAGGAGTAACTGTTTTCGAGATATAAGGAAGAAACCAAAAAACTGTTACCTTAATAAAGCGCTTGCATATAAGCAAATTTAGTACTATTAGTATTATTATTATTAATGTTATTGTTATTAAAATGACGACTAAAAACGACTCTGAAGACTTTGGTGACTTTTATGTCTTCTCCTTTTTCCTATACTAAAGTGTTAGACTCAATTAATTTAGTTTAATTTCGGTTTTTCAAACATTTTATTTTAAAGCAAATTTTTGTTGAAGATTATTTATATCCAACTCTATAACTCGCTTATGGTTGGTCTTACAAAAGAAATGCAAACAACTATTTTGTAGGAAATTTTATCAGCTTTAATTTTAGTAAAAAGATAAAAATTTATAGGAGTAACTGTTTTGGAGATATAAGCAAGAAACCAAAACACTGTTATCTTAATTAAGCGTTTGCATATAAGCAAATTTAGTACTATTAGTATTATTATCATTAATGTTATTGTTATTAATATGACGACTAAAGACGACTCTGAAACCTTTAGTGACTTTTATGTCTTTTTCTTTTTCCTCTACTAAAGTGTTAGACACAATTAAATTAGTTTAATTTCAGTTTTTCAAACATTTTATTTTAAAGCAAATTTTTGTTAAATATTATTTATATCCAACTCTATAACTCGCTTATGGTTGGTCCTACAAGAAAAATGCAAATAACGATTTTGTAAGAAATTTTATCAGCTTTAATTTTGAAAAAAAAGATAAAAATTGATAGGAGTAACAGTTTTCGAGATATAAGCAAAAAACCAATAAGAAAACTGTAACTGTTACTGAACAAAAATGTAATTCAGTTTTCAATGTTTGAGACGAAGACGAAAATGCAGCATTTAAAATCGACTCTGAAGACTTCAGTGTAAAAGTCACTGAAAACTTTAAATTTCGTCTCAAAGAAATAATTTACGTTGTAGTTTTGACCAGCACTGTTTATTTCAAACGATTTTATGATTCGAAACTAATGAACTTTTATGGGGCAGATGCAAAACCACATATTACCATATAATGCGTTGTTTTAAAGCAAATTATTACCTTTTGCAACAAGAAATTTCACGTCAAAGAAACTGAAAACATCGTATCCATGCACAAATATCGAATTACGTATCAGTTTAGACAAATACAGCTTATTTTAAACGATTCCTTGCTATAAACAAGAAAAATTTTATCAAACATATTGAAAATGTCTTATTCTTGAAAATAAGAGCAAATTATGTATCAGTTTTAACAAAAGCGGATTACTCTGTTTGATTCTATGCTTAGAGTAGAGTAAACTAATATAAAACGTAATGAAAACTTTATATTCAAGCTCAAAAGGAAAAATTACGTTATAGTTTTGACAAAAAAAAATTGAACAAGTGCAAAAGCTAATACTTTGCTTTAAAATAACGATTTATGTGGTAATATAGTATTTTGCATCTGTACTATAAAAGTTTACTCGTTTCGCTCCATTGAATCATTCGAAATAAATTATTTTGACACAACAACGAAAATAATTATTTGTTTAAACTGTAACATGTCGTTTATATAAAACGAACTAAGACGTTTGGCATCTGTTTAGTGAAAGTTTTCTCGTTTGGGAGCATAAAATCGTTTGAAATTAACAGTTCTGGTTAAAACTAAACGTAAATTATATCTTTGAGACGAAATTTAAAGTTTTCATTAAGTTTTATACAAGTTTGCTCTATTCTAAGCAAAGGAGTAATCAGGATAAACTGCTTTTATCCAAAGTAATACATAATTTGCAGTTTTGAGCCAGAATAAGACGTTTTTAATCTTTTTAATGTAAGTTTTCGTGTTCAAAAGAAAGAATCGTCTAAAATAAGCAATTTGTGTCCAGACTGAAACTTAATTTGATTTTCTGGGCCTGAATAAGAGGTTTTCAGTTTCTTTGATGTAAGGTTTCTTGTTTGTAACAATGAATAAACGAAAATCATTGGTTTTAATCCAAACTGTGAACTCTTAATTTCAAACGATTTTATGCCCCCAAACGAGAAAACTTTCACTAAACAGATGCCAAACGTCTTAGTTCGTTTTATAAAAACGACTTATGTTACAGTTTAAACAAAAACAAATTATTTTCGTTGTTGTTGTGTCAAAATAATTTATTTCGAATGATTCAATGGAGCGAAACGAGTAAACTTTTATAGGACAGATGCAAAATACCATATTACCACATAAATCGTTATTTTAAAGCAAAGTATTAGCATTTGCACTTGTTCAATTAAAGTTTGCTTACTTCGAAATATGTAGTCGTCCGAAATAATTTTTTTTTGTCAAAACTATAACGTAATTTGTTCTTTTGAGCTTGAATATAGAGTTTTCATTACGTTTTATAGTAGTTTACTTTATTCTAAGCATAGAATCAAACAGAGTAATCCGCTTTTGTTAAAACTGATACATAATTTGCTCTTATTTTCGAGAATAAGACATTTTCAATATGTTTGATAAAATTTTTCTTGTTTATAGCAAGGAATCGTTTAAAATAAGCTGTATTTGCCTAAACTGATACGTAATTCGATATTTGTGCATGGATACGATGTTTTCAGTTTCTTTGACGTGAAATTTCTTGTTGCAAAAGGTAATAATTTGCTTTAAAACAACGCTTTATATGGTAATATGTGGTTTTGCATCTGCCCCATAAAAGTTCATTAGTTTCGAATCATAAAATCGTTTGAAATAAACAGTGCTGGTCAAAACTATAACGTAAATTATTTCTTTGAGACGAAATTTAAAGTTTTCATTAAGTTTTATACAAGTTTACTCTATTCTAAGGAAAGGAGTAATCAGGATAAATTGCTTTTATCTAGAGTAATATATAATTTGCAGTTTTCAGCCAGAATAAGACGTATTTAATCTTTTTAATGTAAGTTTTTGTATTTAAAACAAAGGATCGTCTAAAGTAAGCAGTTTTTGTCCAGACTGAAACGTAATTCGAATTTCTGTGCCTGAATAAGGGGTTTTCAGTTACTTTGATGTAAGGTTTCATGTTTGTAACAATGAATTAACGAAAATAATTGGTTTTTATCCAAATTGTGGCATGAATCGTTTTTAAAAGGCGAAATAAGATGTTTTTCCGCTGTACAGTGAAAGTTTACTCGATTCAAAGCATAGAACCGTTTGAAATTAACAGCTCTCGCTAAGACTATAACGCAAATCTTTTGTTTTGTGCTAAAATAAGACGTTTTTAGTCAGTTTGATATGTTTTCTTGTTCAAAGCAAAATATTGTCGAAAATCAACCGTTTTTGTCTAAACTGATACAAAATTCGGTGGTTTGTGTCCAAATACAAAGTTTTCAGATTCTTTAATGTCAGGTTTGCTGCTTCTAACAAAGAATCAACGAAAATATTTTGTTTTAATACAAACTGCAATATAAAATGTCTTTATAGGACAAAACATGATGTTTGGCATCTGTTTAATAAAAATTCACTCGTTTGGAAGCATAGAATCATTCCAAATAAGCTATTCTCGTCGAAACTATAATGTAAGTAGTATTTTGTGCTAGAATACAGCGTTTTTGTTAGATTTATTAACAATTTTGTTTATTTTAAGCAATGAAACGAATAGGATTAGCTGCCTTTATTCAAAGTGATACATAAATTGCTCTTTTATGCCAGATTAATACGTTTTTAGTCTGTTCGACGTAAGTTTTCTTGTTCAAAGCAAAAGATCGTCTAAAATAAGCCGTTTTTGTTTGAACTGATAAACAATTCAGACTGAGGCTCAACAAAAATAATTTGTTTTAATCCAAACTGATACTTTTTGACCCTATAAGAGTCCTATAAGAGTCCGAGATACGCCGTTCTCGTCAAGTCCATAACGTAATTCGTTTTTTTGTGTCAGAATACGACGTTTTCTGTCTGTTTAATATAAGTTTTTAATAATAATAATAATAACAATAATAATAATAATAATAATAATAATAATAATAATAATAATAATAATAATAATAATAATAATAATAATAATAGTAATAATAATAATAATATTAATAATAATAATAATGAAAATAATAATAGTAATAAAAGTAAGCTTAGTTTTCTAAGCAAAAATGAAGCTTATTTTGTGTGTTATATGAGCGTTTTCTCATTTCTATGCAAGAAATCATCTGTGATCTGTGTTTTTAGGCAAGAAATTGTCTAAAATTAATAACTCATTTTAAAACTGGTATAAAAACTTTTACTATACAAAAGTTAATAATAATAATAATAATAATAATAATAATAATAATAATAATAGTAATAATAATAATAATAATAGTAATATTGTTATTAATATGACGACTAAAGACGACTCTGAAACCTTTAGTGACTTTTATGTCTTTTTCTTTTTCCTCTACTAAAGTGGTAGACACAATTAAACTAGTTTAATTTCAGTTTTTCAAACATTTTATTTTAAAGCAAATTTTTGTTAAATATTATTTATATCCAACTCTATAACTCGCTTATGGTTGGTCCTACATGAAAAATGCAAATAACTATTTTGTAGGAAATTTTATCAGCTTTAATTTTGAAAGAAAGATAAAAATTGATAGGAGTAACTGTTTTCGAGATATAAGCAAAAAACCAAAGTGAAAACTGTTACAGTTACTTAACAAAAATGTAATTCAGTTTTCAATGTTTGAGACGAAGACGAAAATGCAGCATTTAAAAACGACTCTGAAGACTTCAGTGACTTTTATGTCACCTCCTTTTTCTTCTAATAAAGTATTGGACCCAATAAATTAAGTGTATTTTAAATCACAAGACATTTTCTGTTAAAGCACTTTTTTTTTAAATATTAATTATTTTCAAACTTATATCTCGCTTATGGTTAGTCCTACATGAAAAATGCAAATTACTATTTTGTACAAAATTTTATCAGCTTGCTTTAATTTTAGTAAAAATTTAAAAATTGATAGGAGTAACTGTTTTCGAGATATAAGCAAGAAACCAAAAAACTGTTACCTTAATTAAGCGCTTGCATATAAGCAAATTTAGTAATATTAGTATTATTATTATTAATGTTATTGTTATTAATATGACGACTAAAAACGACTCTCAAGACTTTGGTGACTTTTATATCTTCTCCTTTTACCTCTACTAAAGTGTTAGTCTTAGTTTAGTTTAATTTCGGTTTTTCAAACATTTTATTTTAAAGCAAGTTTTTGTTAAAGATTATTTATATCCAACTCTATAACTCGCTTATGGTTGGTCCTACAAAAAAATGCAAATAACTATTTTGTAGGAAATTTTATCAGCTTTAATTTTGAAAAAAAGATAAAAATTGATAGGAGTAACTGTTTTCGAGATATAAGCAAGAAACCAAAAAACTGTTACCTTAATTAAGCGTTTGCATATAAGCAAATTTAGTACTATTAATATTATTATTATTAATGTTATTGTTATTAATATGACGACTAAAGACGACTCTGAAACATTTAGTGACTTTTATGTCTTCTCCTTTTTCCTCTACTAAAGTGTTAGACACAATTAATTTAGTTTAATTCCGGTTTTTCAAGCATTTTATTTTAAAGCAAATTTTTGTTAAATATTATTTATATCCAACTCTATAACTCGTTTATTCTTGGTCCTACAAGAAAAATGTAAATAACTATTTTGTTGGAAATTTTATCAGCTTTAATTTTGAAAGAAAGATAAAATTTGATAGGAGTAACTGTTTTCGAGATATAAGCAAAAAACCAATAAGAAAACTGTAACTGTTACTGAACAAAAATGTAATTCAGTTTTCAATGTTTGAGACGAAGACAAAAATGCAGCATTTAAAAACGACTCTGAAGACTTCAGTGACTTTTATGTTACCTCCTTTTTCTTCTAATAAAGTATTGGACCCAATAAATTAAGTGTATTTTAAATCACAAGACATTTTCTGTTAAAACACTTTTTTTAATTATTAATTATTTTCAAACTTATATCTCGCTTATGGTTAGTTCTACATGAAAAATGCAAATAACTATTTTGTAGGAAATTTTATCACCTTTAATTTTGGTAAAAAAGTAAAAATTGTTAGAAGTAACTGTTTTCGAGATATAAGCAAAAAACAAAAAAACTGTTACCTTAAGTAAGCGCTTGCATATAAGCAAATTTAGTACTACTAGTATTGTTATTATAAATGTTATTGTTATTAATATGACGACTAAAGACAACTCTAAGACTTTAGTGACTTTTATGTCTCTTCCTTTTTCCTCTACTAAAGTGTTAGACACAATTAATTTAGTTTAATTTCAGTTTTTCAAACATTTTATTTTAAAGCAAATTTTTGTTAAATATTAAAAACTATAAAATGGGTTAGATTGCCTAAAAACACAGATCACACATGATCTTTTGCATAGAAATGAGAAAACGCTCATGTAACACACAAAATAAGCTCCATTTTTCCTTATTAAAAGTATTATTATTATTATTACTTATGTTACTATTACTATTATTATTATTATTATTATTATTATTATTATTATTATTATTATTACTATTATTATTATTATTATTTTTATTATTATTATTATTATTATTATTATTATTATTATTATTGTTATTATTATTATTATTAAAAACTTATATTAAACAGACAGAAAACGTCGTATTCTGACACAAAAAAACGAATTACGTTATAGACTTGACGAGATCGGCGTATCTCGGACTCTTATAGGACTCTTATAGGGTCAAAAAGTATCAGTTTGGATTAAAACAAATTATTTTTGTTGAGTCTCAGTCTGAATTGTTTATCAGTTCAAACAAAAACGGCTTATTTTAGACGATCTTTTGCTTTGAACAAGAAAACTTACATAGAACAGATTAAAAACGTATTAATCTGGCATAAAAGAGCAATTTATGTATCACTTCGGATAAAGGCAGCTAATCCTATTCGTTTTATTGCTTAAAATAGACAAAATTGTTAATAAATCTAACAAAAACGCTGTATTCTAGCACAAAATACTAATTACATTATAGTTTCGACGAGAATAGCTTATTTGGAATGATTCTATGCTTCCAAACGAGTAAATTTGTATTAAACAGATGCCAAACATCATGTTTTGTCCTATAAAGACATTTTATATTGCAGTTTGTATTAAAACAAAATATTTTCGTTGATTCTTTGTTAGAAGCAGCAAACCTAACATTAAAGAATCTGAAAACTTTGTATTCGGACACAAACCACCGAATTTTGTATCAGTTTAGACAAAAACGGTTGATTTTCGACAATATTTTGCTTTGAACAAGAAAACTTATATCAAACTGACTAAAAACGTCTTATTTTAGCACAAAACAAAAGATTTGCGTTATAGTCTTAACGAGAGCTGTTAATTTCAAACGGTTCTATGCTTTGAAACGAGTAAACTTTCACTGTACAGAGGAAAAACATCTTATTTCGCCTTTTAAAAACGATTCATGCCACAGTTTGGATAAAAACCAATTATTTTCGTTAATTCATTGTTACAAACATGAAACCTTACATCAAAGTAACTGAAAACCCCTTATTCAGGCACAGAAATTCGAATTACGTTTCAGTCTGAACAAAAACTGCTTACTTCAGACGATCCTTTGTTTTGAATACAAAAACTTACATTAAAAAGATTAAAAACGTCTTATTCTGGCTGAAAACTGCAAATTATATATTACTCTAGATAAAAGCAATTTATCCTGATTACTCCTTTACTTAGAATAGAGTAAATTTGTATAAAACTTAATAAAAACTTTAAATTTCGTCTCAAAGAAATAATTTACGTTATAGTTTTGACCAGCACTGTTTATTTCAAACGATTTTATGATTCGAAACTAATGAACTTTTATGGGGCAGATGCAAAACCACATATTACAATATAAAGCGTTGTTTTAAAGCAAATTATTACCTTTTGCAACAAGAAATTTCACGTCAAAGAAACTGAAAACATCGTATCCATGCACAAATATCGAATTACGTATCAGTTTAGGCAAATACAGCTTATTTTAAACGATTCCTTGCTATAAACAAGAAAAATTTTATCAAACATATTGAAAATGTCTTATTCTCGAAAATAAGAGCAAATTATGTATCAGTTTTAACAAAAGCGGATTACTCTGTTTGATTCTATGCTTAGAGTAGAGTAAACTACTATAAAACGTAATGAAAACTCTATATTCAAGCTCAAAAGAACAAATTACGTTATAGTTTTGACAAAAAAAAATTATTTCGGACGACTACATATTTCGAAGTAAGCAAACTTTAATTGAACAAGTGCAAAAGCTAATACTTTGCTTTAAAATAACGATTTATGTGGTAATATGGTATTTTGCATCTGTCCTATAAAAGTTTACTCGTTTCGCTCCATTGAATCATTCGAAATAAATTATTTTGACACAACAACGAAAATAATTTTTTTGTTTAAACTGTAACATGTCGTTTTTACAAAACGAACTAAGACGTTTGGCATCTGTTTAGTGAAAGTTTTCTCGTTTGGGGGCATAAAATCGTTTGAAATTAACAGTTCTGGTCAAAACTATAACGTAAATTATTTCTTTGTGACGAAATTTAAAGTTTTCATTAAGTTTTATACAAGTTTGCTCTATTCTAAGCAAAGGAGTAATCAGGATAAACTGCTTTTATCCAAAGTAATACATAATTTGCAGTTTTGAGCCAGAATAAGACGTTTTTAATCTTTTTAATGTAACTTTTCGTGTTCAAAAGAAAGAATCGTCTAAAATAAGCAATTTGTGCCCAGACTGAAACGTAGTTTGATTTTCTGGGCCTGAATAAGAGGTTTTCAGTTTCTTTGATGTAAGGTTTCTTGTTTGTAACAATGAATAAACGAAAATCATTGGTTTTAATCCAAACTGTGACATAAATCGTTTTTTAAAGGCGAAATCAGACGTTTTGCCTCTATTCAGTGAAAGTATACTGGTTTCAAAGCATAGAATCGTTTGAAATTAACAGTTCTCGTCAAGACTATAACGCAAATCTTTAAAGTGATACAAAGAAATAATTTACGTAATAGTTTTGACCAGAATTGTTAATTTCAAACGATTTTATGCCCCCAAACGAGAAAACTTTCACTAAGCAGATGCCAAACGTCTTAGTTCGTTTTATAAAAGCGACTTATGTTACAGTTTAAACAAAAACAAATTATTTGTGTTGTTGTTGTGTCAAAATAATTTATTTCTAATGATTCAATGGAGCGAAACGGGTAAACTTTTATAGGACAGATGCAAAATACCATATTACCACATAAA
>NW_026986637.1:892500-962500 GCF_031307605.1 Tribolium castaneum | reverse complement strand
TCTTTAGTCGTCATATTAATAACAATAACATTAATAATAATAATACTAATAGTACTAAATTTGCTTATATGCAAACGCTTAATTAACGTAACATTTTTTTGGTTTCTTGCTTAAATCTCGAAAACAGTTACTCCTATCAATTTTTATCTTTTTTTCAAAATTAAAGCTGATAAAATTTCCTACAAAATAGTTATTTGCATTTTTTTGTAGGACCAACCATAAGCGAGTTATAGAGTTGGATATAAATAATATTTAACAAAAATTTGCTTTAAAATAAAATGTTTGAAAAACCGAAATTAAACTAAATTAATTGAGTCTAACACTTTAGTAGAGGAAAAAGAAAAAGACATAAAAGTCACTAAAGGTTTCAGAGTTGTCTTTAGTTGTCATATTAATAACAATAACATTAATAATAATAATACTAATAGTACTAAATTTGCTTATATGCAAACGCTTAATTAAGGTAACAGTGTTTTGGTTTCTTGCTTAAATCTCGAAAACAGTTACTCCTATCAATTTTTATCTTTTTTTCAAAATTAAAGCTGATAAAATTTCCTACAAAATAGTTATTTGCATTTTTTTGTAGGACCAACCATAAGCGAGTTATAGAGTTGGATATAAATAATATTTAACAAAAATTTGCTTTAAAATAAAATGTTTGAAAAACCGAAATTAAACTAAATTAATGGAGTCTAACACTTTAGTAGAGGAAAAAGAAAAAGACATAAAAGTCACTAAAGGTTTCAGAGTTGTCTTTAATCGTCATATTAATAACAATAACATTAATAATAATAATACTAATAGTACTAAATTTGCTTATATGCAAACGCTTAATTAAGGTAACAGTGTTTTGGTTTCTTGCTTAAATCTCGAAAACAGTTACTCCTATCAATTTTTATCTTTTTACTTAAATTCAAGCTGATAAAATTTCCTACAAAATAGTTATTTGCATTTTTCATGTAGGACTAACCATAAGCGAGATATATGATTGAAAATAATTAATATTTAAAAAAAAAGTGCTTTAACAGAAAATGTCTTGTGATTCAAAATACACTTAATTTATTGGGTCCAATACTTTATTAGAAGAAAAAGGAAGTGACATAAAAGTCACTGAAGTCTTCAGAGTCGTTTTTAAATGCTGCAGTTTCGTCTTCGTCTCAAATATTGAAAACTGAATTACATTTTTGTTCAGTAACAGTCACAGTTTTCTTATTGGTTTTTTGCTTATATCTCGAAAACAGTTACTCCTATCAATTTTTATCTTTCTTTCAAAATTAAAGCTGATAACATTTCCTACAAAATAGTTATTTGCATTTTTCTTGTAGGACCAACCATAAGCGAGTTATAAAGTTGGATATAAATAAAATTTAACAAAAACTTGCTTAAAAATAAAATGTTTGAAATACTGAAATTAAACTAAATTAATTGTGTCTAACACTTTAGTAGAGAAAAAAGAAAAAGACATAAAAGTCACCAAAGTCTTCAGAATCGTTTTTAGTCGTCATATTAATAACAATAACATTAATAATAATAATACTAATAGTACTAAATCTGCTTATATGCAAGCGCTTTATTAAGGTAACAGTTTTTTGGTTTCTTGCTTATATCTCGAAAACAGTTACTCCTATGAATTTTTGTCTTTCTTTCAAAATTAAAGCTGATAAAATATTCTACAAAATAGTTATTTGCATTTTTTTTGTAGGACCAACCATAAGCGAGTTATAGAGTTGGATATAAATAATATTTAACAAAAATTTGCTTTAAAATAAAATGTTTGAAAAACTGAAATTAAACTAATTTAACTGTGTCTAACACTTTAGTAGAGAAAAAAGGAAAAGACATAAAAGTCACTAAAGGTTTCAGAGTTGTCTTTAGTTGTCATATTAATAACAATAACATTAATAATAATAATACTAATAGTACTAAATTTGCTTATATGCAAACGCTTAATTAAGGTAACAGTGTTTTGGTTTCTTGCTTATATCTCGAAAACAGTTACTCCTATCAATTTTTATCTTTTTACTAAAATTCAAGCTGATAAAATTTCCTACAAAATAGTTATTTACATTTTTCATGTAGGACTAACCATAAGCGAGATATATGATTGAAAATAATTAATATTTAAAAAAAAAGTGCTTTAACAGATAATGTCTTGTGATTTAAAATACACTTAATTTATTGGGTCCAATACTTTATTAGAAGAAAAAGGAAGTGACATAAAAGTCACTGAAGTCTTCAGAGTCGTTTTTAAATGCTGCAGTTTCGTCTTCGTCTCAAACATTGAAAACCGAATTACATTTTTGTTCAGTAACAGTCACAGTTTTCTTATTGGTTTTTTGCTTATATCTCGAAAACAGTTACTCCTATCAATTTTTATCTTTCTTTCAAAATTAAAGCTGATAAAATTTCCTACAAAATAGTTATTTGCATTTTTCTTGTAGGACCAACCATAAGCGAGTTATAGAGTTGGATATAAATAATATTTAACAAAAATTTGCTTTAAAATAAAATGTTTGAAAAACTTAAATTAAACTAATTTAATTGTGTCTAACACTTTAGTAGAGGAAAAAGAAGAAGACATAAAAGTCACTAGAGGTTTCAAAGTTGTCTTTAATCGTCATATTAATAACAATAACATTAATAATAATAATACTAATAGTACTAAATTTGCTTATATGCAAACGCTTAATTAAGGTAACAGTGTTTTGGTTTCTTGCTCATATTTCGAAAACAGTTACTCCTATCAATTTTTATTTTTTTACTAAAATTCAAGCTGATAAAATTTCCTACAAAATAGTTATTTGCATTTTTTATGTAGGACTAACCATAAGCGAGATATAAGATTGAAAATAATTAATATTTAAAAAAGAAGTGCTTTAACAGAAAATGTCTTGTGATTTAAAATACACTTAATTTATTAGGTCCAATACTTTATTAAAAAAAAAAGGGGGTGACATATAAGTCACTGAAGTCTTCAGAGTCGATTTTAAATGCTGCATTTTCGTCTTCGTCTCAAACATTGAAAACTGAATTACATTTTTGTTCTGAAACGGTAACAGTTTTTACTTTGGTTTTTTGCCTATATCTCGAAAACAGTTACTCCTATCAATTTTTATCTTTCTTTTAAAATTAAAGCTGATAACATTTCCTACAAAATAGTTATTTGCATTTTTCTTGTAGGACCAACCATAAGCGAGTTATAAAGTTGGATATAAATAATATTTAACAAAAACTTGCTTAAAAATAAAATGTTTGAAATACTGAAATTAAACTAAATTAATTGTGTCTAACACTTTAGTAGAGAAAAAAGAAAAAGACATAAAAGTCACCAAAGTCTTCAGAATCGTTTTTAGTCGTCATATTAATAACAATAACATTAATAATAATAATACTAATAGTACTAAATCTGCTTATATGCAAGCGCTTTATTAAGGTAACAGTTTTTTGGTTTCTTGCTTATATCTCGAAAACAGTTACTCTTATGAATTTTTGTCTTTCTTTCAAAATTAAAGCTGATAAAATATTCTACAAAATAGTTATTTGCATTTTTCTTGTAGGACCAACCATAAGCGAGTTATAGAGTTAGATATAAATAATATTTAACAAAAATTTGCTTTAAAATAAAATGTTTGAAAAACTGAAATTAAACTAATTTAACTGTGTCTAACACTTTAGTAGAGAAAAAAGGAAAAAACATAAAAGTCACTAAAGGTTTCAGAGTTGTCTTTAGTTGTCATATTAATAACAATAACATTAATAATAATAATACTAATAGTACTAAATTTGCTTATATGCAAACGCTTAATTAAGGTAACAGTGTTTTGGTTTCTTGCTTATATCTCGAAAACAGTTACTCCTATCAAATTTTATCTTTTTACTAAAATTCAAGCCGATAAAATTTCCTACAAAATAGTTATTTGCATTTTTCATGTAGGACTAACCATAAGCGAGATATATGATTGAAAATAATTAATATTTAAAAAAAAAGTGCTTTAACAGAAAATGTCTTGTGATTTAAAATACACTTAATTTATTGGGTCCAATACTTTATTAGAAGAAAAAGGAAGTGACATAAAAGTCACTGAAGTCTTCAGAGTCGTTTTTAAATGCTGCAGTTTCGTCTTCGTCTCAAACATTGAAAACCGAATTACATTTTTGTTCAGTAACAGTCACAGTTTTCTTATTGGTTTTTTGCTTATATCTCGAAAACAGTTACTCCTATCAATTTATATCTTTTTTTCAAAATTAAAGCTGATAAAATTTCCTACAAAATAGTTATTTGCATTTGTCTTGTAGGACCAACCATAAGCGAGTTATAGAGTTGGATATAAATAATATTTAACAAAAATTTGCTTTAAAATAAAATGTTTGAAAAACTGAAATTAAACTAATTTAATTGTGTCTAACACTTTAGTAGAGAAAAAAGAAGAAGACATAAAAGTCACTAAAGGTTTCAAAGTTGTCTTTAATCGTCATATTAATAACAATAACATTAATAATAATAATACTAATAGTACTAAATTTGCTTATATGCAAACGCTTAATTAAGGTAACAGTGTTTTGGTTTCTTGCTCATATCTCGAAAACAGTTACTCCTATCAATTTTTATCTTTTTACTAAAATTCAAGCTGATAAAATTTCCTACAAAATAGTTATTTGCATTTTTTATGTAGGACTAACCATAAGCGAGATATAAGATTGAAAATAATTAATATTTAAAAAAGAAGTGCGTTAACAGAAAATGTCTTGTGATTTAAAATACACTTAATTTATTAGGTCCAATACTTTATTAGAAAAAAAAGGGAGTGACATATAAGTCACTGAAGTCTTCAGAGTCGATTTTAAATGCTGCATTTTCGTCTTCGTCTCAAACATTGAATACTGAATTACATTTTAGTTCTGAAACGGTAACAGTTTTTACTTTGGTTTTTTGCTTATATCTCGAAAACAGTTACTCCTATCAATTTTTATCTTTCTTTCAAAATTAAAGCTGATAACATTTTCTACAAAATAGTTATTTGCATTTTTCTTGTAGGACCAACCATAAGCGAGTTATAAAGTTGGATATAAATAATATTTAACAAAAACTTGCTTAAAAATAAAATGTTTGAAATACTGAAATTAAACTAAATTAATTGTGTCTAACACTTTAGTAGAGAAAAAAGAAAAAGACATAAAAGTCACCAAAGTCTTCAAAATCGTTTTTAGTCGTCATATTAATAACAATAACATTAATAATAATAATACTAATAGTACTAAATCTGCTTATATGCAAGCGCTTTATTAAGGTAACAGTTTTTTGGTTTCTTGCTTATATCTCGAAAACAGTTACTCCTATGAATTTTTGTCTTTCTTTCAAAATTAAAGCTGATAAAATATTCTACAAAATAGTTATTTGCATTTTTCTTGTAGGACCAACCATAAGCGAGTTATAGAGTTGGATATAAATAATATATAACAAAAATTTGCTTTAAAATAAAATGTTTGAAAAACTGAAATTAAACTAATTTAACTGTGTCTAACACTTTAGTAGAGGAAAAAGGAAAAGACATAAAAGTCACTAAAGGTTTCGGAGTTGTCTTTAGTTGTCATATTAATAACAATAACATTAATAATAATAATACTAATAGTACTAAATTTGCTTATATGCAAACGCTCAATTAAGGTAACAGTGTTTTGGTTTCTTGCTTATATCTCGAAAACAGTTACTCCTATCAATTTTTATCTTTTTACTAAAATTCAAGCTGATAAAATTTCCTACAAAATAGTTATTTGCATTTTTCATGTAGGACTAACCATAAGCGAGATATAAGTTTGAAAATAATTAATATTTAAAAAAAAGTGCTTTAACAGAAAATGTCTTGTGATTTAAAATACACTTAATTTATTAGGTCCAATACTTTATTAGAAGAAAAAGGGGGTGACATATAAGTCACTGAAGTCTTCAGAGTCGATTGTAAATGCTGCATTTTCGTCTTCGTCTCAAACATTGAAAACTGAATTACATTTTTGTTCTGAAACGGTAACAGTTTTCACTTTGGTTTTTTGCTTATATCTCGAAAACAACTACTCCTATCAGTTTTTATTTTTTTTTTCAAAATAAAGCTGATAAAATTTCCTACAAAATAGTTATTTGCATTTTTCTTGTAGGACCAACCATAAGCGAGTTATAAAGTTGGATATAAATAATATTTAACAAAAACTTGCTTAAAAATTAAATGTTTGAAATACTGAAATTAAACTAAATTAATTGTGTCTAACACTTTAGTAGAGAAAAAAGAAAAAGACATAAAAGTCACCAAAGTCTTCAGAATCGTTTTTAGTCGTCATATTAATAACAATAACATTAATAATAATAATACTAATAGTACTAAATTTGCTTACATGCAAACGCTTAATTCAGGTAACAATTTTTTGGTTTCTTGCTTATATCTCGAAAACAGTTACTCCTATCAATTTTTATCTTTTTACTAAAATTAAAGCTGATAAAATTTCCTACAAAATAGTTAATTGCATTTTTAATGTAGGACTAACCATAAGCGAGATATAAGTTTGAAAATAATTAAAATTTAAAAAAAAGTGCTTCAACAGAAAATGTCTTGTGATTTAAAATACACTTAATTTTTTGGATCCAATACTTTATTAGAAGAAAAAAGAGGTGACAGAAAGGTCACTGAAGTCTTTAGAGTCGTTTGTAAATGCTGCATTTTCGTCTTCGTCTCAAACATTGAAAACTGAATTACATTTTTGTTCAGTAACTGTTACAGTTTTCTTATTGGTTTTTTGCTTATATCTCGAAAACAGTTACTCCTATCAATTTTTATCTTTCTTTTAAAATTAAAGCTGATTAAGCTTCCTACAAAATAGTTATTTGCATTTTTCTTGTAGGACCAACCATAAGCGAGTTATAGAGTTGGATATAAATAATATTTAACAAAAATTTGCTTTAAATAAAATGTTTGAAAAACCGAAATTAAACTAAATTAATTGAGTCTAACACTTTAGTAGAGAAAAAAGAAAAAGACATAAAAGTCACCAAAGTCTTCAGAATCGTTTTTAGTCGTCATATTAATAACAATAACATTAATAATAATAATACTAATAGTACTAAATCTGCTTATATGCAAGCGCTTTATTAAGGTAACAGTTTTTTGGTTTCTTGCTTATATCTCGAAAACAGTTACTCCTATCAGTTTTTAGCTTTTTTCAAAATTAAAGCTGATAAAATTTCCTACAAAATAGTTATTTGCATTTTTTTTGTAGGACCAACCATAAGCGAGTTATAGAGTTGGATATAAATAATATTTAACAAAAATTTGCTTTAAAATAAAATGTTTGAAAAACTGAAATTAAACTAATTTAATTGTGTCTAACACTTTAGTAGAGGAAAAAGAAGAAGACATAAAAGTCACTAAAGGTTTCAAGGTTGTCTTTAATCGTCATATTAATAACAATAACATTAATAATAATAATACTAATAGTACTAAATTTGCTTATATGCAAACGCTTAATTAAGGTAACAGTGTTTTGGTTTCTTGCTCATATCTCGAAAACATTTACTCCTATCAATTTTTATCTTTTTACTAAAATTCAAGCTGATAAAATTTCCTACAAAATAATTATTTGCATTTTTTATGTAGGACTAACCATAAGCGAGATATAAGATTGAAAATAATTAATATTTAAAAAAGAAGTGCTTTAACAGAAAATGTCTTGTGATTTAAAATACACTTAATTTATTAGGTCCAATACTTTATTAGAAAAAAAGGGGGTGACATATAAGTCACTGAAGTCTTCAGAGTCGATTTTAAATGCTGCATTTTCGTCTTCGTCTCAAACATTGAAAACTGAATTACATTTTTGTTCTGAAACGGTAACAGTTTTTACTTTGGTTTTTTGCTTATATCTCGAAAACAGTTACTCCTATCAATTTTTATCTTTCTTTCAAAATTAAAGCTGATAACATTTCCTACAAAATAGTTATTTGCATTTTTCTTGTAGGACCAACCATAAGCGAGTTATAAAGTTGGATATAAATAATATTTAACAAAAACTTGCTTAAAAATAAAATGTTTGAAATACTGAAATTAAACTAAATTAATTGTGTCTAACACTTTAGTAGAGAAAAAAGAAAAAGACATAAAAGTCACTAAAGTCTTCAGAATCGTTTTTAGTCGTCATATTAATAACAATAACATTAATAATAATAATACTAATAGTACTAAATCTGCTTATATGCAAGCGCTTTATTAAGGTAACAGTTTTTTGGTTTCTTGCTTATATCTCGAAAAGAGTTACTCCTATGAATTTTTGTCTTTTTTTCAAAATTAAAGCTGATAAAATTTCCTACAAAATAGTTATTTGCATTTTTCTTGTAGGACCAACCATAAACGAGTTATAGAGTTGGATATAAATAATATTTAACAAAAATTTGCTTTAAAATAAAATGTTTGAAAAACTGAAATTAAACTAATTTAATTGTGTCTAACACTTTAGTAGAGGAAAAAGGAAAAGACATAAAAGTCACTAAAGGTTTCAGAGTTGTCTTTAGTTGTCATATTAATAACAATAACATTAATAATATTAACACTAATAGTACTAAATTTGCTTATATGCAAACGCTTAATTAAGGTAACAGTGTTTTGGTTTCTTGCTTATATCTCGAAAACAGTTACTCCTATCAATTTTTATCTTTTTACTAAAATTCAAGCTGATAAAATTTCCTACAAAATAGTTATTTGCATTTTTCATGTAGGACTAACCATAAGCGAGATATATGATTGAAAATAATTAATATTTAAAAAAAAAGTGCTTTAACAGAAAATGTCTTGTGATTTAAAATACACTTAATTTATTGGGTCCAATACTTTATTAGAAGAAAAAGGAAGTGACATAAAAGTCACTGAAGTCTTCAGAGTCGTTTTTAAATGCTGCAGTTTCGTCTTCGTCTCAAACCTTGAAAACTGAATTACATTTTTGTTCAGTAACAGTCACAGTTTTCTTATTGGTTTTTTGCTCATATCTCGAAAACAGTTACTCCTATCAATTTTTATCTTTCTGTCAAAATTAAAGCTGATAAAATTTCCTACAAAATAGTTATTTGCATTTTTCTTGTAGGAAAAACCATAAGCGAGTTATAGAGTTGGATATAAATAATATTTAACAAAAATTTGCTTTAAAATAAAATGTTTGAAAAACTGAAATTTAACTAATTTAATTGTGTCTAACACTTTAGTAGAGGAAAAAGAAGAAGACATAAAAGTCACTAAAGGTTTCAAAGTTGTCTTTAATCGTCATATTAATAACAATAACATTAATAATAATAATACTAATTGTACTAAATTTGCTTATATGCAAACGCTTAGTTAAGGTAACAGTGTTTTGGTTTCTTGCTCATATCTCGAAAACAGTTACTCCTATCAATTTTTATTTTTTTACTAAAATTCAAGCTGATAAAATTTCCTACAAAATAGTTATTTGCATTTTTTATGTAGGACTAACCATAAGCGAGATATAAGATTGAAAATAATTAATATTTAAAAAAGAAGTGTTTTAACAGAAAATGTCTTGTGATTTAAAATACACTTAATTTATTAGGTCCAATACTTTATTAAAAAAAAGGGGGTGACATATAAGTCACTGAAGTCTTCAGAGTCGATTTTAAATGCGGCATTTTCGTCTTCGTCTCAAACATTGAAAACTGAATTACATTTTTGTTCTGAAACGGTAACAGTTTTTACTTTGGTTTTTTGCTTATATCTCGAAAACAGTTACTCCTATCAATTTTTATCTTTCTTTCAAAATTAAAGAACTGAAATTAAACTAATTTAATTGTGTCTAACACTTTAGTAGAGGAAAAAGGAAAAGACATAAAAGTCACTAAAGGTTTCAGAGTTGTCTTTAGTTGTCATATTAATAACAATAACAATAATAATAATAATACTAATAGTACTAAATTTGCTTATATGCAAACGCTTAATTAAGGTAACAGTGTTTTGGTTTCTTGCTCATATCTCGAAAACAGTTACTCCTATCAACTTTTATCTTTTTACTAAAATTCAAGCTGATAAAATTTCCTACAAAATAGTTATTTGCATTTTTCATGTAGGACTAACCATAAGCGAGATATATGATTGAAAATAATTAATATTTAAAAAAAAAGTGCTTTAACAGAAAATGTCTTGTGATTTAAAATACACTTAATTTATTGGGTCCAATACTTTATTAGAAGAAAAAGGAAGTGACATAAAAGTCACTGAAGTCTTCAGAGTCGTTTTTAAATGCTGCAGTTTCGTCTTCGTCTCAAACATTGAAAACTGAATTACATTTTTGTTCAGTAACAGTCACAGTTTTCTTATTGGTTTTTTGCTTATATCTCGAAAACAGTTACTCCTATCAATTTTTATCTTTCTGTCAAAATTAAAGCTGATAAAATTTTCTACAAAATAGTTATTTGCATTTTTCTTGTAGGACCAACCATAAGCGAGTTATAGAGTTGGATATAAATAATATTTAACAAAAATTTGCTTTAAAATAAAATGTTTGAAAAACTGAAATTAAATTAATTTAATTGTGTCTAACACTTTAGTAGAGGAAAAAGAAGAAGACATAAAAGTCACTAAAGGTTTCAAAGTTGTCTTTAATCGTCATATTATTAACAATAACATTAATAATAATAATACTAATTGTACTAAATTTGCTTATATGCAAACGCTTAATTAAGGTAACAGTGTTTTGGTATCTTGCTCATATCTCGAAAACAGTTACTCCTATCAATTTATATTTTTTTACTAAAATTCAAGCTGATAAAATTTCCTACAAAATAGTTATTTGCATTTTTTATGTAGGACTAACCATAAGCGAGATATAAGATTGAAAATAATTAATATTTAAAAAAGAAGTGCTTTAACAGAAAATGTCTTGTGATTTAAAATACACTTAATTTATTAGGTCCAATACTTTATTAAAAAAAAGGGGGTGACATATAAGTCACTGAAGTCTTCAGAGTCGATTTTAAATGCTGCATTTTCGTCTTCGTCTCAAACATTAAAAACTGAATTACATTTTTGTTCTGAAACGGTAACAGTTTTTACTTTGGTTTTTTGCTTATATCTCGAAAACAGTTACTCCTATCAATTTTTATCTTTCTTTCAAAATTAAAGCTGATAACATTTCCTACAAAATAGTTATTTGCATTTTTCTTGTAGGACCAACCATAAGCGAGTTATAAAGTTGGATATAAATAATATTTAACAAAAACTTGCTTAAAAATAAAATGTTTGAAATACTGAAATTAAACTAAATTAATTGTGTCTAACACTTTAGTAGAAAAAAAGAAAAAGACATAAAAGTCACCAAAGTCTTCAGAATCGTTTTTAGTCGTCATATTAATAACAATAACATTAATAATAATAATACTAATAGTACTAAATCTGCTTATATGCAAGCGCTTTATTAAGGTAACAGTTTTTTGGTTTCTTGCTTATATCTCGAAAACAGTTACTCCTATGAATTTTTGTCTTTCTTTCAAAATTAAAGCTGATAAAATATTCTACAGAATAGTTATTTGCATTTTTCTTGTAGGACCAACCATAAGCGAGTTATAGAGTTGGATATAAATAATATTTAACAAAAATTTGCTTTAAAATAAAATGTTTGAAAAACTGAAATTAAACTAATTTAACTGTGTCTAACACTTTAGTAGAGAAAAAAGGAAAAAACATAAAAGTCACTAAAGGTTTCAGAGTTGTCTTTAGTCGTCATATTAATAACAATAACATTAATAATAATAATACTAATAGTACTAAATTTGCTTATATGCAAACGCTTAATTAACGTAACATTTTTTTGGTTTCTTGCTTAAATCTCGAAAACAGTTACTCCTATCAATTTTTATCTTTTTTTCAAAATTAAAGCTGATAAAATTTCCTACAAAATAGTTATTTGCATTTTTTTGTAGGACCAACCATAAGCGAGTTATAGAGTTGGATATAAATAATATTTAACAAAAATTTGCTTTAAAATAAAATGTTTGAAAAACCGAAATTAAACTAAATTAATTGAGTCTAACACTTTAGTAGAGGAAAAAGAAAAAGACATAAAATTCACTAAAGGTTTCAGAGTTGTCTTTAGTTGTCATATTAATAACAATAACATTAATAATAATAATACTAATAGTACTAAATTTGCTTATATGCAAACGCTTAATTAAGGTAACAGTGTTTTGGTTTCTTGCTTAAATCTCGAAAACAGTTACTCCTATCAATTTTTATCTTTTTTTCAAAATTAAAGCTGATAAAATTTCCTACAAAATAGTTATTTGCATTTTTTTGTAGGACCAACCATAAGCGAGTTATAGAGTTGGATATAAATAATATTTAACAAAAATTTGCTTTAAAATAAAATGTTTGAAAAACCGAAATTAAACTAAATTAATGGAGTCTAACACTTTAGTAGAGGAAAAAGAAAAAGACATAAAAGTCACTAAAGGTTTCAGAGTTGTCTTTAGTTGTCATATTAATAACAATAACATTAATAATAATAATACTAATAGTACTAAATTTGCTTATATGCAAACGCTTAATTAAGGTAACAGTGTTTTGGTTTCTTGCTTAAATCTCGAAAACAGTTACTCCTATCAATTTTTATCTTTTTACTTAAATTCAAGCTGATAAAATTTCCTACAAAATAGTTATTTGCATTTTTCATGTAGGACTAACCATAAGCGAGATATATGATTGAAAATAATTAATATTTAAAAAAAAAGTGCTTTAACAGAAAATGTCTTGTGATTCAAAATACACTTAATTTATTGGGTCCAATACTTTATTAGAAGAAAAAGGAAGTGACATAAAAGTCACTGAAGTTTTCAGAGTCGTTTTTAAATGCTGCAGTTTCGTCTTCGTCTCAAATATTGAAAACTGAATTACATTTTTGTTCAGTAACAGTCACAGTTTTCTTATTGGTTTTTTGCTTATATCTCGAAAACAGTTACTCCTATCAATTTTTATCTTTCTTTCAAAATTAAAGCTGATAAAATTTCCTACAAAATAGTTATTTGCATTTTTCTTGTAGGACCAACCATAAGCGAGTTATAGAGTTGGATATAAATAATATTTAACAAAAATTTGCTTTAAAATAAAATGTTTGAAAAACTGAAATTAAACTAATTTAATTGTGTCTAACACTTTAGTAGAGAAAAAAGAAGAAGACATAAAAGTCACTAAAGGTTTCAAAGTTGTCTTTAATCGTCATATTAATAACAATAACATTAATAATAATAATACTAATAGTACTAAATTTGCTTATATGCAAACGCTTAATTAAGGTAACAGTGTTTTGGTTTCTTGCTCATATCTCGAAAACAGTTACTCCTATCAATTTTTATCTTTTTACTAAAATTCAAGCTGATAAAATTTCCTACAAAATAGTTATTTGCATTTTTTATGTAGGACTAACCATAAGCGAGATATAAGATTGAAAATAATTAATATTTAAAAAAGAAGTGCGTTAACAGAAAATGTCTTGTGATTTAAAATACACTTAATTTATTAGGTCCAATACTTTATTAGAAAAAAAAGGGAGTGACATATAAGTCACTGAAGTCTTCAGAGTCGATTTTAAATGCTGCATTTTCGTCTTCGTCTCAAACATTGAATACTGAATTACATTTTAGTTCTGAAACGGTAACAGTTTTTACTTTGGTTTTTTGCTTATATCTCGAAAACAGTTACTCCTATCAATTTTTATCTTTCTTTCAAAATTAAAGCTGATAACATTTCCTACAAAATAGTTATTTGCATTTTTCTTGTAGGACCAACCATAAGCGAGTTATAAAGTTGGATATAAATAATATTTAACAAAAACTTGCTTAAAAATAAAATGTTTGAAATACTGAAATTAAACTAAATTAATTGTGTCTAACACTTTAGTAGAGAAAAAAGAAAAAGACATAAAAGTCACCAAAGTCTTCAAAATCGTTTTTAGTCGTCATATTAATAACAATAACATTAATAATAATAATACTAATAGTACTAAATCTGCTTATATGCAAGCGCTTTATTAAGGTAACAGTTTTTTGGTTTCTTGCTTATATCTCGAAAACAGTTACTCCTATGAATTTTTGTCTTTCTTTCAAAATTAAAGCTGATAAAATATTCTACAAAATAGTTATTTGCATTTTTCTTGTAGGACCAACCATAAGCGAGTTATAGAGTTGGATATAAATAATATATAACAAAAATTTGCTTTAAAATAAAATGTTTGAAAAACTGAAATTAAACTAATTTAACTGTGTCTAACACTTTAGTAGAGGAAAAAGGAAAAGACATAAAAGTCACTAAAGGTTTCGGAGTTGTCTTTAGTTGTCATATTAATAACAATAACATTAATAATAATAATACTAATAGTACTAAATTTGCTTATATGCAAACGCTCAATTAAGGTAACAGTGTTTTGGTTTCTTGCTTATATCTCGAAAACAGTTACTCCTATCAATTTTTATCTTTTTACTAAAATTCAAGCTGATAAAATTTCCTACAAAATAGTTATTTGCATTTTTCATGTAGGACTAACCATAAGCGAGATATAAGTTTGAAAATAATTAATATTTAAAAAAAAGTGCTTTAACAGAAAATGTCTTGTGATTTAAAATACACTTAATTTATTAGGTCCAATACTTTATTAGAAGAAAAAGGGGGTGACATATAAGTCACTGAAGTCTTCAGAGTCGATTGTAAATGCTGCATTTTCGTCTTCGTCTCAAACATTGAAAACTGAATTACATTTTTGTTCTGAAACGGTAACAGTTTTCACTTTGGTTTTTTGCTTATATCTCGAAAACAACTACTCCTATCAGTTTTTATTTTTTTTTTCAAAATAAAGCTGATAAAATTTCCTACAAAATAGTTATTTGCATTTTTCTTGTAGGACCAACCATAAGCGAGTTATAAAGTTGGATATAAATAATATTTAACAAAAACTTGCTTAAAAATTAAATGTTTGAAATACTGAAATTAAACTTAATTAATTGTGTCTAACACTTTAGTAGAGAAAAAAGAAAAAGACATAAAAGTCACCAAAGTCTTCAGAATCGTTTTTAGTCGTCATATTAATAACAATAACATTAATAATAATAATACTAATAGTACTAAATTTGCTTACATGCAAACGCTTAATTCAGGTAACAATTTTTTGGTTTCTTGCTTATATCTCGAAAACAGTTACTCCTATCAATTTTTATCTTTTTACTAAAATTAAAGCTGATAAAATTTCCTACAAAATAGTTAATTGCATTTTTAATGTAGGACTAACCATAAGCGAGATATAAGTTTGAAAATAATTAATATTTAAAAAAAAAGTGCTTTAACAGATAATGTCTTGTGATTTAAAATACACTTAATTTATTGGGTCCAATACTTTATTAGAAGAAAAAGGAAGTGACATAAAAGTCACTGAAGTCTTCAGAGTCGTTTTTAAATGCTGCAGTTTCGTCTTCGTCTCAAACATTGAAAACCGAATTACATTTTTGTTCAGTAACAGTCACAGTTTTCTTATTGGTTTTTTGCTTATATCTCGAAAACAGTTACTCCTATCAATTTTTATCTTTCTTTCAAAATTAAAGCTGATAAAATTTCCTACAAAATAGTTATTTGCATTTTTCTTGTAGGACCAACCATAAGCGAGTTATAGAGTTGGATATAAATAATATTTAACAAAAATTTGCTTTAAAATAAAATGTTTGAAAAACTTAAATTAAACTAATTTAATTGTGTCTAACACTTTAGTAGAGGAAAAAGAAGAAGACATAAAAGTCACTAGAGGTTTCAAAGTTGTCTTTAATCGTCATATTAATAACAATAACATTAATAATAATAATACTAATAGTACTAAATTTGCTTATATGCAAACGCTTAATTAAGGTAACAGTGTTTTGGTTTCTTGCTCATATTTCGAAAACAGTTACTCCTATCAATTTTTATCTTTTTACTAAAATTCAAGCTGATAAAATTTCCTACAAAATAGTTATTTGCATTTTTTATGTAGGACTAACCATAAGCGAGATATAAGATTGAAAATAATTAATATTTAAAAAAGAAGTGCTTTAACAGAAAATGTCTTGTGATTTAAAATACACTTAATTTATTAGGTCTAATACTTTATTAAAAAAAAAGGGGGTGACATATAAGTCACTGAAGTCTTCAGAGTCGATTTTAAATGCTGCATTTTTGTCTTCGTCTCAAACATTGAAAACTGAATTACATTTTTGTTCTGAAACGGTAACAGTTTTTACTTTGGTTTTTTGCTTATATCTCGAAAACAGTTACTCCTATCAATTTTTATCTTTCTTTCAAAATTAAAGCTGATAACATTTCCTACAAAATAGTTATTTGCATTTTTCTTGTAGGACTAACCATAAGCGAGTTATAAAGTTGGATATAAATAATATTTAACAAAAACTTGCTTAAAAATAAAATGTTTGAAATACTGAAATTAAACTAAATTAATTGTGTCTAACACTTTAGTAGAGAAAAAAGAAAAAGACATAAAAGTCACCAAAGTCTTCAGAATCGTTTTTAGTCGTCATATTAATAACAATAACATTAATAATAATAATACTAATAGTACTAAATCTGCTTATATGCAAGCGCTTTATTAAGGTAACAGTTTTTTGGTTTCTTGCTTATATCTCGAAAACAGTTACTCTTATGAATTTTTGTCTTTCTTTCAAAATTAAAGCTGATAAAATATTCTACAAAATAGTTATTTGCATTTTTCTTGTAGGACCAACCATAAGCGAGTTATAGAGTTAGATATAAATAATATTTAACAAAAATTTGCTTTAAAATAAAATGTTTGAAAAACTGAAATTAAACTAATTTAACTGTGTCTAACACTTTAGTAGAGAAAAAAGGAAAAAACATAAAAGTCACTAAAGGTTTCAGAGTTGTCTTTAGTTGTCATATTAATAACAATAACATTAATAATAATAATACTAATAGTACTAAATTTGCTTATATGCAAACGCTTAATTAAGGTAACAGTGTTTTGGTTTCTTGCTTATATCTCGAAAACAGTTACTCCTATCAAATTTTATCTTTTTACTAAAATTCAAGCTGATAAAATTTCCTACAAAATAGTTATTTGCATTTTTCATGTAGGACTAACCATAAGCGAGATATATGATTGAAAATAATTAATATTTAAAAAAAAAGTGCTTTAACAGAAAATGTCTTGTGATTTAAAATACACTTAATTTATTGGGTCCAATACTTTATTAGAAGAAAAAGGAAGTGACATAAAAGTCACTGAAGTCTTCAGAGTCGTTTTTAAATGCTGCAGTTTCGTCTTCGTCTCAAACATTGAAAACCGAATTACATTTTTGTTCAGTAACAGTCACAGTTTTCTTATTGGTTTTTTGCTTATATCTCGAAAACAGTTACTCCTATGAATTTTTATCTTTTTTTCAAAATTAAAGCTGATAAAATTTCCTACAAAATAGTTAATTGCATTTTTAATGTAGGACTAACCATAAGCGAGATATAAGTTTGAAAATAATTAAAATTTAAAAAAAAGTGCTTCAACAGAAAATGTCTTGTGATTTAAAATACACTTAATTTTTTGGGTCCAATACTTTATTAGAAGAAAAAAGAGGTGACAGAAAGGTCACTGAAGTCTTTAGAGTCGTTTGTAAATGCTGCATTTTCGTCTTCGTCTCAAACATTGAAAACTGAATTACATTTTTGTTCAATACTTTATTAGAAGAAAAAGGAAGTGACATAAAAGTCACTGAAGTCTTCAGAGTCGTTTTTAAATGCTGCAGTTTCGTCTTCGTCTCAAACCTTGAAAACTGAATTACATTTTTGTTCAGTAACAGTCACAGTTTTCTTATTGGTTTTTTGCTCATATCTCGAAAACAGTTACTCCTATCAAATTTTATCTTTTTACTAAAATTCAAGCTGATAAAATTTCCTACAAAATAGTTATTTGCATTTTTCATGTAGGACTAACCATAAGCGAGATATATGATTGAAAATAATTAATATTTAAAAAAAAAGTGCTTTAACAGAAAATGTCTTGTGATTTAAAATACACTTAATTTATTGGGTCCAATACTTTATTAGAAGAAAAAGGAAGTGACATAAAAGTCACTGAAGTCTTCAGAGTCGTTTTTAAATGCTGCAGTTTCGTCTTCGTCTCAAACATTGAAAACCGAATTACATTTTTGTTCAGTAACAGTCACAGTTTTCTTATTGGTTTTTTGCTTATATCTCGAAAACAGTTACTCCTATCAATTTTTATCTTTTTTTCAAAATTAAAGCTGATAAAATTTCCTACAAAATAGTTATTTGCATTTGTCTTGTAGGACCAACCATAAGCGAGTTATAGAGTTGGATATAAATAATATTTAACAAAAATTTGCTTTAAAATAAAATGTTTGAAAAACTGAAATTAAACTAATTTAATTGTGTCTAACACTTTAGTAGAGAAAAAAGAAGAAGACATAAAAGTCACTAAAGGTTTCAAAGTTGTCTTTAATCGTCATATTAATAACAATAACATTAATAATAATAATACTAATAGTACTAAATTTGCTTATATGCAAACGCTTAATTAAGGTAACAGTGTTTTGGTTTCTTGCTCATATCTCGAAAACAGTTACTCCTATCAATTTTTATCTTTTTACTAAAATTCAAGCTGATAAAATTTCCTACAAAATAGTTATTTGCATTTTTTATGTAGGACTAACCATAAGCGAGATATAAGATTGAAAATAATTAATATTTAAAAAAGAAGTGCGTTAACAGAAAATGTCTTGTGATTTAAAATACACTTAATTTATTAGGTCCAATACTTTATTAGAAAAAAAAGGGAGTGACATATAAGTCACTGAAGTCTTCAGAGTCGATTTTAAATGCTGCATTTTCGTCTTCGTCTCAAACATTGAATACTGAATTACATTTTAGTTCTGAAACGGTAACAGTTTTTACTTTGGTTTTTTGCTTATATCTCGAAAACAGTTACTCCTATCAATTTTTATCTTTCTTTCAAAATTAAAGCTGATAACATTTCCTACAAAATAGTTATTTGCATTTTTCTTGTAGGACCAACCATAAGCGAGTTATAAAGTTGGATATAAATAATATTTAACAAAAACTTGCTTAAAAATAAAATGTTTGAAATACTGAAATTAAACTAAATTAATTGTGTCTAACACTTTAGTAGAGAAAAAAGAAAAAGACATAAAAGTCACCAAAGTCTTCAAAATCGTTTTTAGTCGTCATATTAATAACAATAACATTAATAATAATAATACTAATAGTACTAAATCTGCTTATATGCAAGCGCTTTATTAAGGTAACAGTTTTTTGGTTTCTTGCTTATATCTCGAAAACAGTTACTCCTATGAATTTTTGTCTTTCTTTCAAAATTAAAGCTGATAAAATATTCTACAAAATAGTTATTTGCATTTTTCTTGTAGGACCAACCATAAGCGAGTTATAGAGTTGGATATAAATAATATATAACAAAAATTTGCTTTAAAATAAAATGTTTGAAAAACTGAAATTAAACTAATTTAACTGTGTCTAACACTTTAGTAGAGGAAAAAGGAAAAGACATAAAAGTCACTAAAGGTTTCGGAGTTGTCTTTAGTTGTCATATTAATAACAATAACATTAATAATAATAATACTAATAGTACTAAATTTGCTTATATGCAAACGCTCAATTAAGGTAACAGTGTTTTGGTTTCTTGCTTATATCTCGAAAACAGTTACTCCTATCAATTTTTATCTTTTTACTAAAATTCAAGCTGATAAAATTTCCTACAAAATAGTTATTTGCATTTTTCATGTAGGACTAACCATAAGCGAGATATAAGTTTGAAAATAATTAATATTTAAAAAAAAGTGCTTTAACAGAAAATGTCTTGTGATTTAAAATACACTTAATTTATTAGGTCCAATACTTTATTAGAAGAAAAAGGGGGTGACATATAAGTCACTGAAGTCTTCAGAGTCGATTGTAAATGCTGCATTTTCGTCTTCGTCTCAAACATTGAAAACTGAATTACATTTTTGTTCTGAAACGGTAACAGTTTTCACTTTGGTTTTTTGCTTATATCTCGAAAACAACTACTCCTATCAGTTTTTATTTTTTTTTTCAAAATAAAGCTGATAAAATTTCCTACAAAATAGTTATTTGCATTTTTCTTGTAGGACCAACCATAAGCGAGTTATAAAGTTGGATATAAATAATATTTAACAAAAACTTGCTTAAAAATTAAATGTTTGAAATACTGAAATTAAACTTAATTAATTGTGTCTAACACTTTAGTAGAGAAAAAAGAAAAAGACATAAAAGTCACCAAAGTCTTCAGAATCGTTTTTAGTCGTCATATTAATAACAATAACATTAATAATAATAATACTAATAGTACTAAATTTGCTTACATGCAAACGCTTAATTCAGGTAACAATTTTTTGGTTTCTTGCTTATATCTCGAAAACAGTTACTCCTATCAATTTTTATCTTTTTACTAAAATTAAAGCTGATAAAATTTCCTACAAAATAGTTAATTGCATTTTTAATGTAGGACTAACCATAAGCGAGATATAAGTTTGAAAATAATTAAAATTTAAAAAAAAGTGCTTCAACAGAAAATGTCTTGTGATTTAAAATACACTTAATTTTTTGGGTCCAATACTTTATTAGAAGAAAAAAGAGGTGACAGAAAGGTCACTGAAGTCTTTAGAGTCGTTTGTAAATGCTGCATTTTCGTCTTCGTCTCAAACATTGAAAACTGAATTACATTTTTGTTCAGTAACTGTTACAGTTTTCTTATTGGTTTTTTGCTTATATCTCGAAAACAGTTACTCCTATCAATTTTTATCTTTCTTTTAAAATTAAAGCTGATTAAGCTTCCTACAAAATAGTTATTTGCATTTTTCTTGTAGGACCAACCATAAGCGAGTTATAGAGTTGGATATAAATAATATTTAACAAAAATTTGCTTTAAATAAAATGTTTGAAAAACCGAAATTAAACTAAATTAATTGAGTCTAACACTTTAGTAGAGAAAAAAGAAAAAGACATAAAAGTCACCAAAGTCTTCAGAATCGTTTTTAGTCGTCATATTAATAACAATAACATTAATAATAATAATACTAATAGTACTAAATCTGCTTATATGCAAGCGCTTTATTAAGGTAACAGTTTTTTGGTTTCTTGCTTATATCTCGAAAACAGTTACTCCTATCAGTTTTTAGCTTTTTTCAAAATTAAAGCTGATAAAATTTCCTACAAAATAGTTATTTGCATTTTTTTTGTAGGACCAACCATAAGCGAGTTATAGAGTTGGATATAAATAATATTTAACAAAAATTTGCTTTAAAATAAAATGTTTGAAAAACTGAAATTAAACTAATTTAATTGTGTCTAACACTTTAGTAGAGGAAAAAGAAGAAGACATAAAAGTCACTAAAGGTTTCAAGGTTGTCTTTAATCGTCATATTAATAACAATAACATTAATAATAATAATACTAATAGTACTAAATCTGCTTATATGCAAGCGCTTTATTAAGGTAACAGTTTTTTGGTTTCTTGCTTATATCTCGAAAACAGTTACTCCTATCAGTTTTTAGCTTTTTTCAAAATTAAAGCTGATAAAATTTCCTACAAAATAGTTATTTGCATTTTTTTTGTAGGACCAACCATAAGCGAGTTATAGAGTTGGATATAAATAATATTTAACAAAAATTTGCTTTAAAATAAAATGTTTGAAAAACTGAAATTAAACTAATTTAATTGTGTCTAACACTTTAGTAGAGGAAAAAGAAGAAGACATAAAAGTCACTAAAGGTTTCAAGGTTGTCTTTAATCGTCATATTAATAACAATAACATTAATAATAATAATACTAATAGTACTAAATTTGCTTATATGCAAACGCTTAATTAAGGTAACAGTGTTTTGGTTTCTTGCTCATATCTCGAAAACATTTACTCCTATCAATTTTTATCTTTTTACTAAAATTCAAGCTGATAAAATTTCCTACAAAATAATTATTTGCATTTTTTATGTAGGACTAACCATAAGCGAGATATAAGATTGAAAATAATTAATATTTAAAAAAGAAGTGCTTTAACAGAAAATGTCTTGTGATTTAAAATACACTTAATTTATTAGGTCCAATACTTTATTAGAAAAAAAGGGGGTGACATATAAGTCACTGAAGTCTTCAGAGTCGATTTTAAATGCTGCATTTTCGTCTTCGTCTCAAACATTGAAAACTGAATTACATTTTTGTTCTGAAACGGTAACAGTTTTTACTTTGGTTTTTTGCTTATATCTCGAAAACAGTTACTCCTATCAATTTTTATCTTTCTTTCAAAATTAAAGCTGATAACATTTCCTACAAAATAGTTATTTGCATTTTTCTTGTAGGACCAACCATAAGCGAGTTATAAAGTTGGATATAAATAATATTTAACAAAAACTTGCTTAAAAATAAAATGTTTGAAATACTGAAATTAAACTAAATTAATTGTGTCTAACACTTTAGTAGAGAAAAAAGAAAAAGACATAAAAGTCACTAAAGTCTTCAGAATCGTTTTTAGTCGTCATATTAATAACAATAACATTAATAATAATAATACTAATAGTACTAAATCTGCTTATATGCAAGCGCTTTATTAAGGTAACAGTTTTTTGATTTCTTGCTTATATCTCGAAAAGAGTTACTCCTATGAATTTTTGTCTTTTTTTCAAAATTAAAGCTGATAAAATTTCCTACAAAATAGTTATTTGCATTTTTCTTGTAGGACCAACCATAAACGAGTTATAGAGTTGGATATAAATAATATTTAACAAAAATTTGCTTTAAAATAAAATGTTTGAAAAACTGAAATTAAACTAATTTAATTGTGTCTAACACTTTAGTAGAGGAAAAAGGAAAAGACATAAAAGTCACTAAAGGTTTCAGAGTTGTCTTTAGTTGTCATATTAATAACAATAACATTAATAATATTAATACTAATAGTACTAAATTTGCTTATATGCAAACGCTTAATTAAGGTAACAGTGTTTTGGTTTCTTGCTTATATCTCGAAAACAGTTACTCCTATCAATTTTTATCTTTTTACTAAAATTCAAGCTGATAAAATTTCCTACAAGATAGTTATTTGCATTTTTCATGTAGGACTAACCATAAGCGAGATATATGATTGAAAATAATTAATATTTAAAAAAAAAGTGCTTTAACAGAAAATGTCTTGTGATTTAAAATACACTTAATTTATTGGGTCCAATACCTTATTAGAAGAAAAAGGAAGTTACATAAAAGTCACTGAAGTCTTCAGAGTCGTTTTTAAATGCTGCAGTTTCGTCTTCGTCTCAAACCTTGAAAACTGAATTACATTTTTGTTCAGTAACAGTCACAGTTTTCTTATTGGTTTTTTGCTTATATCTCGAAAACAGTTACTCCTATCAATTTTTATCTTTCTGTCAAAATTAAAGCTGATAAAATTTCCTACAAAATAGTTATTTGCATTTTTCTTGTAGGAAAAACCATAAGCGAGTTATAGAGTTGGATATAAATAATATTTAACAAAAATTTGCTTTAAAATAAAATGTTTGAAAAACTGAAATTTAACTAATTTAATTGTGTCTAACACTTTAGTAGAGGAAAAAGAAGAAGACATAAAAGTCACTAAAGGTTTCAAAGTTGTCTTTAATCGTCATATTAATAACAATAACATTAATAATAATAATACTAATTGTACTAAATTTGCTTATATGCAAACGCTTAGTTAAGGTAACAGTGTTTTGGTTTCTTGCTCATATCTCGAAAACAGTTACTCCTATCAATTTTTATTTTTTTACTAAAATTCAAGCTGATAAAATTTCCTACAAAATAGTTATTTGCATTTTTTATGTAGGACTAACCATAAGCGAGATATAAGATTGAAAATAATTAATATTTAAAAAAGAAGTGTTTTAACAGAAAATGTCTTGTGATTTAAAATACACTTAATTTATTAGGTCCAATACTTTATTAAAAAAAAGGGGGTGACATATAAGTCACTGAAGTCTTCAGAGTCGATTTTAAATGCGGCATTTTCGTCTTCGTCTCAAACATTGAAAACTGAATTACATTTTTGTTCTGAAACGGTAACAGTTTTTACTTTGGTTTTTTGCTTATATCTCGAAAACAGTTACTCCTATCAATTTTTATCTTTCTTTCAAAATTAAAGAACTGAAATTAAACTAATTTAATTGTGTCTAACACTTTAGTAGAGGAAAAAGGAAAAGACATAAAAGTCACTAAAGGTTTCAGAGTTGTCTTTAGTTGTCATATTAATAACAATAACAATAATAATAATAATACTAATAGTACTAAATTTGCTTATATGCAAACGCTTAATTAAGGTAACAGTGTTTTGGTTTCTTGCTCATATCTCGAAAGCAGTTACTCCTATCAACTTTTATCTTTTTACTAAAATTCAAGCTGATAAAATTTCCTACAAAATAGTTATTTGCATTTTTCATGTAGGACTAACCATAAGCGAGATATATGATTGAAAATAATTAATATTTAAAAAAAAAGTGCTTTAACAGAAAATGTCTTGTGATTTAAAATACACTTAATTTATTGGGTCCAATACTTTATTAGAAGAAAAAGGAAGTGACATAAAAGTCACTGAAGTCTTCAGAGTCGTTTTTAAATGGTGCAGTTTCGTCTTCGTCTCAAACATTGAAAACTGAATTACATTTTTGTTCAGTAACAGTCACAGTTTTCTTATTGGTTTTTTGCTTATATCTCGAAAACAGTTACTCCTATCAATTTTTATCTTTCTGTCAAAATTAAAGCTGATAAAATTTTCTACAAAATAGTTATTTGCATTTTTCTTGTAGGACCAACCATAAGCGAGTTATAGAGTTGGATATAAATAATATTTAACAAAAATTTGCTTTAAAATAAAATGTTTGAAAAACTGAAATTAAATTAATTTAATTGTGTCTAACACTTTAGTAGAGGAAAAAGAAGAAGACATAAAAGTCACTAAAGGTTTCAAAGTTGTCTTTAATCGTCATATTATTAACAATAACATTAATAATAATAATACTAATTGTACTAAATTTGCTTATATGCAAACGCTTAATTAAGGTAACAGTGTTTTGGTTTCTTGCTCATATCTCGAAAACAGTTACTCCTATCAATTTTTATTTTTTTACTAAAATTCAAGCTGATAAAATTTCCTACAAAATAGTTATTTGCATTTTTTATGTAGGACTAACCATAAGCGAGATATAAGATTGAAAATAATTAATATTTAAAAAAGAAGTGCTTTAACAGAAAATGTCTTGTGATTTAAAATACACTTAATTTATTAGGTCCAATACTTTATTAAAAAAAAGGGGGTGACATATAAGTCACTGAAGTCTTCAGAGTCGATTTTAAATGCTGCATTTTCGTCTTCGTCTCAAACATTGAAAACTGAATTACATTTTTGTTCTGAAACGGTAACAGTTTTTACTTTGGTTTTTTGCTTATATCTCGAAAACAGTTACTCCTATCAATTTTTATCTTTCTTTCAAAATTAAAGCTGATAACATTTCCTACAAAATAGTTATTTGCATTTTTCTTGTAGGACCAACCATAAGCGAGTTATAAAGTTGGATATAAATAATATTTAACAAAAACTTGCTTAAAAATAAAATGTTTGAAATACTGAAATTAAACTAAATTAATTGTGTCTAACACTTTAGTAGAGAAAAAAGAAAAAGACATAAAAGTCACCAAAGTCTTCAGAATCGTTTTTAGTCGTCATATTAATAACAATAACATTAATAATAATAATACTAATAGTACTAAATCTGCTTATATGCAAGCGCTTTATTAAGGTAACAGTTTTTTGGTTTCTTGCTTATATCTCGAAAACAGTTACTCCTATGAATTTTTGTCTTTCTTTCAAAATTAAAGCTGATAAAATATTCTACAGAATAGTTATTTGCATTTTTCTTGTAGGACCAACCATAAGCGAGTTATAGAGTTGGATATAAATAATATTTAACAAAAATTTGCTTTAAAATAAAATGTTTGAAAAACTGAAATTAAACTAATTTAACTGTGTCTAACACTTTAGTAGAGAAAAAAGGAAAAAACATAAAAGTCACTAAAGGTTTCAGAGTTGTCTTTAGTTGTCATATTAATAACAATAACATTAATAATAATAATACTAATAGTACTAAATTTGCTTATATGCAAACGCTTAATTAAGGTAACAGTGTTTTGGTTTCTTGCTTATATCTCGAAAACAGTTACTCCTATCAATTTTTATCTTTTTACTAAAATTCAAGCTGATAAAATTTCCTACAAAATAGTTATTTGCATTTTTCATGTAGGACTAACCATAAGCGAGATATATGATTGAAAATAATTAATATTTAAAAAAAAAGTGCTTTAACAGAAAATGTCTTGTGATTTAAAATACACTTAATTTATTGGGTCCAATACTTTATTAGAAGAAAAAGGAAGTGACATAAAAGTCACTGAAGTCTTCAGAGTCGTTTTTAAATGCTGCAGTTTCGTCTTCGTCTCAAACATTGAAAACCGAAATACATTTTTGTTCAGTAACAGTCACAGTTTTCTTATTGGTTTTTTGCTTATATCTCGAAAACAGTTACTCCTATCAATTTTTATCTTTCTTTCAAAATTAAAGCTGATAAAATTTCCTACAAAATAGTTATTTGCATTTTTCTTGTAGGACCAACCATAAGCGAGTTATAGAGTTGGATATAAATAATATTTAACAAAAATTTGCTTTAAAATAAAATGTTTGAAAAACTGAAATTAAACTAATTTAATTGTGTCTAACACTTTAGTAGAGGAAAAAGAAGAAGACATAAAAGTCACTAAAGGTTTCAAAGTTGTCTTTAATCGTCATATTAATAACAATAACATTAATAATAATAATACTAATAGTACTAAATTTGCTTATATGCAAACGCTTAATTAAGGTAACAGTGTTTTGGTTTCTTGCTCATATCTCGAAAACAGTTACTCCTATCAATTTTTATCTTTTTACTAAAATTCAAGCTGATAAAATTTCCTACAAAATAGTTATTTGCATTTTTTATGTAGGACTAACCATAAGCGAGATATAAGATTGAAAATAATTATTATTTAAAAAAAAAGTGCTTTAACAGAAAATGTCTTGTGATTCAAAATACACTTAATTTATTGGGTCCAATATTTTATTAGAAAAAAAAGGAGGTGACATAAAAGTCACTGAAGTCTTCAGAGTCGTTTTTAAATGCTGCATTTTCGTCTTCGTCTCAAACATTGAAAACTGAATTACATTTTTGTTCAGTAACTGTAACAGTTTTCACTTTGGTTTTTTGCTAATATCTCGAAAACTATTACTCCTATCAATTTTTATCGTTCTTTCAAATTTAAAGCTGATAAAATTTCCTTCAAAATAATTATTTGCATTTCTTTTGTAAAACCAACCATAAGCGAGTTATAGAGTTGGATATAAATAATCTTTAACAAAAATTTGCTTTAAAATAAAATGTTTGAAAAACCGAAATTAAACTAAATTAATTGAGTCTAACACTTTAGTAGAGGAAAAAGGAGAAAACATAAAAGTCACCAAAGTCTTGAGAGTCGTTTTTAGTCTTCATATTAATAACAATAACATTAATAATCATAATACTAATAGTACTAAATTTGCTTATATGCAAACGCTTAATTAAGGTAACAGTGTTTTGGTTTCTTGCTTATATCTCGAAAACAGTTACTCCTATCAATTTTTATCTTTTTACAAAAATTAAAGCTGATAAAATTTCCTACAAAATAGTTATTTGCATTTTTTATGTAGGACTAACCATAAGCGAGATATAAGTTTGAAAATAATTAATATTTAAAAAAAAAGTGTTTGACAGAAAATGTCTTGTGATTTATAATACACTTAATCTATTGGGTCCAATACTTTATTAGAAGAAAAGGGAGGAGACATAAAAGTCACTGAAGTTTTAAGAGTCGTTTTTAAATGCTGCATTTTCGTCTTCGTCTCAAACATTGAAAACTGAATTACATTTTTGTTCAGTAACTGTAACAGTTTTCACTTTGGTTTTTTGCTTATATCTCGAAAACAATTACTCTTATCAATTTTTATCTTTCTTTCAAAATTAAAGCTGATAAAATTTGCTACAAAATAGTTATTTGCATTTTTTTTGTAAGACCAACCATAAGCGAGTTATAGTGTTGGATATAAATAATCATTAACAAAAATTTGCTTTAAAATAAAATGTTTGAAAAACCGAAATTAAACTAAATAAATTGAGTCTAACACTTTAGTATAGGAAAAAGGAAAAAACATAAAAGTCACCAAAGTCTTGAGAGTCGTTTTTAGTCGTCTCTATAACTCGCTTATGGTTGGTCTTACAAAAAAAATGCAATTAACTATTTTGTAGGAAATTTTATCAGCTTTAATTTTGAAAAAAAGGTAAAAATTGATAGGAGTAACTGGTTTCGAGATATAAGCAAAAAACCAATAAGAAAACAGTAACTGTTACTGAACAAAAATGTAATTCAGTTTTCAATATTTGAGACTAAGACGAAAATGCAGCATTTAAAAACGACTCTGAAGACTTCAGTGACTTTTATGTCACCTCCTTTTTCTTCTAATAAAGTATTGGACCCATTAAATTAAGTGTATTTTAAATCACAAGATATTTTCTGTTAAAGCAATTTTTTTTTAAATATTAATTATTTACAAACTTATATCTCGCTTATGGTTAGTCCTACATAAAAAATGCGAATAACTATTTTGTAGGAAATTTTATCAGCTTTAATTTTAGTGAAAAAATAAAAATTGATAGGAGTAACTGTTTTCGAGATATAAGCAAGAAACTGTTATCTTAATTAAGCGCTTGCATATATGCAAATTTAGTAATATTAGTATTATTATTATTAATGTTATTGTTATTAATATGACGATTTACAAACTTATATCTCGCTTATGGTTAGTCCTACATAAAAAATGCAAATAACTATTTTGTAGGAAATTTTATCAGCTTTAATTTTAGTGAAAAGATAAAAATTGATAGGAGTAACTGTTTTCGAGATATATGCAAGAAACCAAAAAACTGTTACCTTAATTAAGGGCTTACATATAAGCAAATTTAGTACTAAAAACAACTCTGAAAACTTTGGTGACTTTTATGTCACCTCCTTTTTCTTCTAATAAAGTATTGGACCCATTAAATTAAGTGTATTTTAAATCACAAGACATTTTCTGTTAAAGCACTTTTTCTTTAAATATTAATTATTTTCAAACTTATATCTCGCTTATGGTTAGTTCTACATAAAAAATGCAAATAACTATTTTGTAGGAAATTTTATAAGCTTTAATTTTAGTAAAAAGATAAAACTTGATAGGAGTAACTGTTTTCGAGATATAAGCAAAAAACTGTTACCTTAATTAAGCGCTTGCATATAAGCAAATTTAGTACTATTAGTATTATTATTATTAATGTTATTGTTATTAATATGACGACTAAAGACGACTCTGAAACCTTTAGTGACTTTTATGTCTTTTTCTTTTTCCTCTACTAAAGTGTTAGACACAATTAATTTAGTTTAATTTCAGTATTTCAAACATTTTATTTTAAAGCAAATTTTTGTTAAATATTATTTATATCCATCTCTATAACTCGCTTATGCTTGGTCCTACAAAAAAAATGCAAATAACTATTTTGTAGGAAATTTTATCAGCTTTAATTTTAGTAGAAAGATAAAAATTGATAGGAGTAACTGTTTTCGAGATATAAGCAAAAAACCAAAAAACTGTTACCTTAATAAAGCGCTTTCATATAAGCAAATTTAGTACTATTAGTATTATTATTATTAATGTTATTGTTATTAAAATGACGACTAAAAAAGACTCTAAAGACTTTGGTGACTTTTATGTCTTCTCCTTTTTCCTATACTAAAGTGTTAGACTCAATTAATTTAGTTTAATTTCGGTTTTTCAAACATTTTATTTTAAAGCAAATTTTTGTTAAATATTAAAAACTATAAAATGGCTTAGGTTGCCTAAAAACACAGATCACACATGATCTTTTGCATAGAAATGAGAAAACGCTCATGTAACACACAAAATAAGCTCCATTTTTCCTTATTAAAAGTATTATTATTATTATTACTTATGTTACTATTACTATTATTATTATTATTATTATTATTATTATTATTATTATTACTATTATTTTTATTATTATTATTACTATTATTATTATTATTATTATTATTATTATTATTATTATTATTATTAATAATATAATTATTATTAAAAACCGAATATAACTTTTGTATAGTAAATGTTTTTATACCAGTTTTAAAATGAGTTATTAATTTTAGACAATTTCTTGTCTAAAAACACAGATCACAGATGATCTCTTGCATAGAAATGAGAAAACGCTCAGATAACACAAAATAAGCATCATTTTTGCTTAGAAAACTAAGCTTACTTTTATTACTATTATTATTATTATTACTATTATTATTATTATTATTATTATTATTATTATTATTATTATTATTATTATTATTAACTTTTGTATAGTAAATGTTTTTATACCAGTTTTAAAATGAGTTATTAATTTTATTCAATTTCTTGCCTAAAAACACAGATCACAGATTATTTCTTGCATAGAAATGAGTAAACGCTCATATAACACACAAAATAAGCTTCATTTTTGCATAGAAAACTAAGCTTACTTTTATTACTATTATTATTATTATTACTATTATTATTATTATTATTATTATTATTATTATTATTATTATTATTATTATTATTATTATTATTATTATTAACTTTTGTATAGTAAATGTTTTTATACCAGTTTTAAAATGAGTTATTAATTTTATTCAATTTCTTGCCTAAAAACACAGATCACAGATGATTTCTTGCATAGAAATGAGAAAACGCTCATATAACACACAAAATAAGCTTCATTTTTGCTTAGAAATTATTATTATTATTATTATTATTATTATTATTATTATTATTGTTATTATTATTATTATTAAAAACTTATATTAAACAGACAGAAAACGTCGTATTCTGTCACAAAAAAACGAATTACGTTATAGACTTGCCGAGAACGGCGTATCTCGGACACTTATAGGACTCTTATAAGGTGAAAAAGTATCAGTTTGGATTAAAACAAATTATTTTTGTTGAGTCTCAGTCTGAATTGTTTATCAGTTTAAACAAAAACGGCTTATTTTAGACGATCTTTTGCTTTGAACAAGAAAACTTACATCGAACAGACTAAAAACGTATTAATCTGGCCTAAAAGAGCAATTTATGTATCACTTTGGATAAAGGCAGCTAATCCTATTCGTTTCATTGCTTAAAATAGACAAAACTGTTAATAAATCTAACAAAAACGCTGTATTCTAGCACAAAATACTAATTACATTATAGTTTCGACGAGAATAGCTTATTTGGAATGATTCTATGCTTCCAAACGAGTAAATTTTTATTAAACAGATGCCAAACATCATGTTTTGTCCTATAAAGACATTTTATATTGTAGTTTGTATTAAAACAAAATATTTTCGTTGATTCTTTGTTAGAAGCAGCAAACCTAACATTAAAGAATCTGAAAACTTTGTATTCGGACACAAACCACCGAATTTTGTATCAGTTTAGACAAAAACGGTTGATTTTCGACAATATTTTGCTTTGAACAAGAAAACTTATATCAAACTGACTAAAAACGTCTTATTTTAGCACAAAACAAAAGATTTGCGTTATAGTCTTAAAGCTGATTCATGCCACAGTTTGGATAAAAACCAATTATTTTTGTTAATTCATTGTTACAAACAAGAAACCTTACATCAAAGAAACTGAAAACTTCTTATTTAGGCACAGAAATTCGAATTACGTTTCAGTCTGGACAAAAACTGCTTACTTTAGACGATCCTTTGTTTTGAATACAAAAACTTACATTAAAAAGATTAAGAACGTCTTATTCTGGCTGAAAACTGCAAATTATATATTACTCTAGATAAAAGCAATTTATCCTGATTACTCCTTTACTTAGAATAGAGTAAACTTGTATAAAACTTAATGAAAACTTTAAATTTTGTCTCAAAGAAATAATTTACGTTATAGTTTTGACCAGCACTGTTTATTTCAAACGATTTTATGATTCGAAACTAATGAACTTTTATGGGGCAGATGCAAAACCACATATTACCATATAAAGCGTTGTTTTAAAGCAAATTATTACCTTTTGCAACAAGAAATTTCACGTCAAAGAAACTGAAAACATCGTATCCATGCACAAATATCGAATTACGTATCAGTTTAGGCAAATACAGCTTATTTTAAACGATTCCTTGCTATAAACAAGAAAAATTTTATCAAACATATTGAAAATGTCTTATTCTTGAAAATAAGAGCAAATTATGTATCAGTTTTAACAAAAGCGGATTACTCTGTTTGATTCTATGCTTAGAGTAGAGTAAACTACTATAAAACGTAATGAAAACTTTATATTCAAGCTCAAAAGAACAAATTACGTTATAGTTTTGAGAAAAAAAAATTGAACAAGTGCAAAAGCTAATACTTTGCTTTAAAATAACGATTTATGTGGTAATATGGTATTTTGCATCTGTACTATAAAAGTTTACTCGTTTCGCTCCATTGAATCATTCGAAATAAATTATTTTGACACAACAACGAAAATAATTATTTGTTTAAACTGTAACATGTCGTTTATATAAAACGAACTAAGACGTTTGGCATCTGTTTAGTGAAAGTTTTCTCGTTTGGGGCATAAAATCGTTTGAAATTAACAGTTCTGGTCAAAACTAAACGTAAATTATATCTTTGAGACGAAATTTAAAGTTTACATTAAGTTTTATACAAGTTTGCTCTATTCTAAGCAAAGGAGTAATCAGGATAAACTGCTTTTATCCAAAGTAATACATAATTTGCAGTTTTGAGCCAGAATAAGACGTTTTTAATCTTTTTAATGTAAGTTTTCGTGTTCAAAAGAAAGAATCGTCTAAAATAAGCAATTTGTGTCCAGACTGAAACGTAATTTGATTTTCTGGGCCTGAATAAGAGGTTTTCAGTTTCTTTGATGTAAGGTTTCTTGTTTGTAACAATGAATAAACGAAAATCATTGGTTTTAATCCAAACTGTGAACTCTTAATTTCAAACGATTTTATGCCCCCAAACGAGAAAACTTTCACTAAACAGATGCCAAACGTCTTAGTTCGTTTTATAAAAACGACTTATGTTACAGTTTAAACAAAAACAAATTATTTTCGTTGTTGTTGTGTCAAAATAATTTATTTCGAATGATTCAATGGAGCGAAACGAGTAAACTTTTATAGGACAGATGCAAAATACCATATTACCATATAAATCGTTATTTTAAAGCAAAGTATTAGCTTTTGCACTTGTTCAATTAAAGTTTGCTTACTTCGAAATATGTAGTCGTCCGAAATAATTTTTTTTGTCAAAACTATAACGTAATTTGTTCTTTTGAGCTTGAATATAGAGTTTTCATTACGTTTTATAGTAGTTAATTCTACTCTAAGCATAGAATCAAACAGAGTAATCCGCTTTTGTTAAAACTGATACATAATTTGCTCTTATTTTCGAGAATAAGACATTTTCAATATGTTTGATAAAATTTTTCTTGTTTATAGCAAGGAATCGTTTAAAATAAGCTGTATTTGCCTAAACTGATACGTAATTCGATATTTGTGCATGGATACGATGTTTTCAGTTTCTTTGACGTGAAATTTCTTGTTGCAAAAGGTAATAATTTGCTTTAAAACAACGCTTTATATGGTAATATGTGGTTTTGCATCTGCCCCATAAAAGTTCATTAGTTTCGAATCATAAAATCGTTTGAAATAAACAGTGCTGGTCAAAACTATAACGTAAATTATTTCTTTGAGACGAAATTTAAAGTTTTCATTAAGTTTTATACAAGTTTACTCTATTCTAAGGAAAGGAGTAATCAGGATAAATTGCTTTTATCTAGAGTAATATATAATTTGCAGTTTTCAGCCAGAATAAGACGTATTTATTCTTTTTAATGTAAGTTTTTGTATTTAATACAAAGGATCGTCTAAAGTAAGCAGTTTTTGTCCAGACTGAAACGTAATTCGAATTTCTGTGCCTGAATAAGGGGTTTTCAGTTACTTTGATGTAAGGTTTCATGTTTGTAACAATGAATTAACGAAAATAATTGGTTTTTATCCAAACTGTGGCATGAATCAGCTTTAAGACTATAACGCAAAAGGCGAAATAAGATGTTTTTCCGCTGTACAGTGAAAGTTTACTCGTTTCAAAGCATAGAACCGTTTGAAATTAACAGCTCTCGTTAAGACTATAACGCAAATCTTTTGTTTTGTGCTAAAATAAGACGTTTTTAGTCAGTTTGATATAAGTTTTCTTGTTCAAAGCAAAATATTGTCGAAAATCAACCGTTTTTGTCTAAACTGATACAAAATTCGGTGGTTTGTGTCCGAATACAAAGTTTTCAGATTCTTTAATGTTAGGTTTGCTGCTTCTAACAAAGAATCAACGAAAATATTTTGTTTTAATACAAACTGCAATATAAAATGTCTTTATAGGACAAAAAATGATGTTTGGCATCTGTTTAATAAAAATTTACTCGTTTGGAAGCATAGAATCATTTCAAATAAGCTATTCTCGTCGAAACTATAATGTAATTAGTATTTTGTGCTAGAATACAGCGTTTTTGTTAGATTTATTAACAATTTTGTCTATTTTAAGCAATGAAACGAATAGGATTAGCTGCCTTTATTCAAAGTGATACATAAATTGCTCTTTTATGCCAGATTAATACCTTTTTAGTCTGTTCGACGTAAGTTTTCTTGTTCAAAGCAAAAGATCGTCTAAAATAAGCCGTTTTTGTTTGAACTGATAAACAATTCAGACTGAGACTCAACAAAAATAATTTGTTTTAATCCACACTGATACTTTTTGACCCTATAAGAGTCCTATAAGAGTCCGAGATACGCCGTTCTCGTCAAGTCTATAACGTAATTCGTTTTTTTGTGTCAGAATACGACGTTTTCTGTCTGTTTAATATGTTTTTAATAATAATAATAACAATAATAATAATAATAATAATAATAATATTAATAATAGTAATAATAATAATAATATTAATAATAATAATAATGAAAATAATAATAGTAATAAAAGTAAGCTTAGTTTTCTAAGCAAAAATGAAGCTTATTTTGTGTGTTATATGAGCGTTTTCTCATTTCTATGCAAGAGATCATCTGTGATCTGTGTTTTTAGGCAAGAAATTGTCTAAAATTAATAACTCATTTTAAAACTGGTATAAAAACATTTACTGTACAAAAGTTAATAATAATAATAATAATAATAATAATAATAATAATAATAATAATAATAATAATAGTAATAATAATAATAATAGTAATAAAAGTAAGCTTAGTTTTCTAAGCAAAAATGAAGCTTATTTGGTGTGTTATATGAGCGTTTTCTCATTTCTATGCAAGAGATCATCTGTGATCTGTGTTTTTAGGCAAGAAATTGAATAAAATTAATAACTCATTTTAAAACTGGTATAAAAACATTTACTATACAAAAGTTAATAATAATAATAATAATAATAATGATAATAATAATAATAATAATAATAATAATAATAATAATAATAATAATAATAATAATAATAATAATAATAATAATAATAATGATAATAATACTTATAATAATGAATTTCTTTCTAAATTAAAGCTTAGTTTTTCTAAGCAAAAATGATGCTTATTTTGTGTTATCTGAGCGTTTTCTCATTTCTATGCAAGAGATCATCTGTGATCTGTGTTTTTAGGCAAGAAATTGTCTAAAATTAATAACTCATTTTAAAACTGGTATAAAAACATTTACTATACAAAAGTTATAATCGGTTTTTAATAATAATAATATTAATAATAATAATAATAATAATAATAATAATAATAATAATAATAGTAATAATAATAATAATAATAATAATAATAATAATAATAATAATAATAATAATAATAATAGTAATAGTAACATAAGTAATAATAATAATAATACTTTTAATAAGGAAAAATGGAGCTTATTTTGTGTGTTACATGAGCGTTTTCTCATTTCTATGCAAAAGATCATGTGTGATCTGTGTTTTTAGGCAACCTAAGCCATTTTATAGTTTTTAATATTTAACAAAAATTTGCTTTAAAATAAAATGTTTGAAAAACTGAAATTAAACTAAATTAATTGTGTCTAACACTTTAGTAGAGGAAAAAGGAGGAGACATAAAAGTCACTATAGTCTTAGAGTTGTCTTTAGTCGTCATACTCATTTCTATGCAAGAGATCATCTGTGATCTGTTTTTTTAGGCAAAAAATTGTCTAAAATTAATAACTCATTTTAAAACTGGTATAAAAACATTTACTATACAAAAGTTATAATCGGTTTTTAATAATAATAATAATAATAATATTAATAATAATAATAATAATAATAATAATAATAATAATAATAATAATAATAATAATAATGATAATAATAATAATAATAATAATAATAATAATAAATAATAATAATAATAAAAATAATAATAATAGTAGTAATAAAAGTAAGCTTAGTTTTCTAAGCAAAAATGAAGCTTAATTTGTGTTATATGAGCTTTTCTCATTTCTATGCAAAAGATCATGTGTGATCTGTGTTTTTAGGCAATCTAAGCCATTTGATAGTTTTAAGGCAAGAAATTGGCTAAAATTAATAACTCATTTTAAAACTGGTATAAAAACATTTACTATACAAAAGTTAATAATAATAATAATAATAATAAAAATAATAATAATAATAAAACTAATAATAATAATAATAATAATAATAATAATAATAATAATAATAATAGACTAACACTTTAGTAGAGGAAAAAGGAGAAGACATAAATGTCACCAAAGTCTTGAGAGTCGTTTTTAGTCGTCATATTAATAACAATAACATTAATAATAATAATACTAATATTACTAAATTTGCTTATATGCAAGCGCTTAATTAAGGTAACAGTTTCATGCTTATATCTCGAAAACAGTTACTCCTATCAATTTTTATCTTTTTACTAAAATTAAAGCTGATAAAATTTCCTACAAAATAGTTATTTGCATTTTTTATGTAGAACTAACCATAAGCGAAATATAAGTTTGAAAATAATTAATATTAAAAAAAAGTGCTTTAACAGAAAATGTCTTTTGATTTAAAATACACTTAATTTAATGGGTTCAATACTTTATTAGAAGAAAAAGGAGGTGACATAAAAGTCACCAAAGTCTTCAGAGTTGTTTTTAGTACTAAATTTGCTTATATGCAAGCCCTTAATTAAGGTAACAGTTTTTTGGTTTCTTGCTTATATCTCGAAAACAGTTACTCCTATCAATTTTTATCTTTTCACTAAAATTAAAGCTGATAAAATTTCCTACAAAATAGTTATTTGCATTTTTCATGTAGGACAACCATAAGCGAGATATAAGTTTGAAAATAATTAATATTTAAAAAAAAATGTGCTTTAACAGAAAATGTCTTGTGATTTAAAATACACTTAATTTATTATGTCCAATACTTTATTAGAAGAAAAAGGAGGTGACAGAAAGGTCACTGAAGTCTTCAGAGTCAATTTTAAATGCTGCATTTTCGTCTTTGTCTCAAACATTGAAAACTGAATTACATTTTTGTTCAGTAACAGTTACAGTTTTTTTATTGGTTTTTTGCTTATATCTCGAAAACAGTTACTCCTATCAATTTTTATCTTTCTTTCAAAATTAAAGCTGATAAAATTTTCTACAAAATAGTTATTCGCATTTTTTTTGTAGGACCAACCATAAGCGAGTTATAGAGTTGGATATAAATTACCTTTAACAAAAATTTGCTTTAAAATAAAATGTTTGAAAATCCGAAATTAAACTAAATTAATTAAGACTAACACTTTAGTAGAGAAAAAAGGAGAAAACATAAAAGTCACCAAAGTCTTGAGAGTCGTTTTTAGTCGTCATATTAATAACAATAACATTAATAATAATAATACTAATATTACTAAATTTGCTTATATGCAAGCGCTTAATTAAGGTAACAGTTTCTTGCTTATATCTCGAAAACAGTTACTCCTATCAATTTTTATCTTTTTACTAAAATTTAAGCTGATAAAATTTCCTACAAAATAGTTATTTGCATTTTTTATGTAGAACTAACCATAAGCGAGATATAAGTTTGAAAATAATTATTATTTAAAAAAAAGTGCTTTAACAGAAAATGTCTTGTGATTCAAAATACACTTAATTTATTGGGTCCAATATTTTATTAGAAAAAAAAGGAGGTGACATAAAAGTCACTGAAGTCTTCAGAGTCGTTTTTAAATGCTGCATTTTCGTCTTCGTCTCAAACATTGAAAACTGAATTACATTTTTTTCAGTAACTGTAACAGTTTTCACTTTGGTTTTTTGCTAATATCTCGAAAACAATTACTCCTATCAATTTTTATCGTTCTTTCAAATTTAAAGCTGATAAAATTTCCTTCAAAATAATTATTTGCATTTCTTTTGTAAAACCAACCATAAGCGAGTTATAGAGTTGGATATAAATAATCTTTAACAAAAATTTGCTTTAAAATAAAATGTTTGAAAAACCGAAATTAAACTAAATTAATTGAGTCTAACACTTTAGTAGAGGAAAAAGGAGAAAACATAAAAGTCACCAAAGTCTTGAGAGTCGTTTTTAGTCTTCATATTAATAACAATAACATTAATAATCATAATACTAATAGTACTAAATTTGCTTACATGCAAACGCTTAATTCAGGTAACAATTTTTTGGTTTCTTGCTTATATCTCGAAAACAGTTACTCCTATCAATTTTTATCTTTTTACTAAAATTAAAGCTGATAAAATTTCCTACAAAATAGTTAATTGCATTTTTAATGTAGGACTAACCATAAGCGAGATATAAGTTTGAAAATAATTAAAATTTAAAAAAAAGTGCTTCAACAGAAAATGTTTTGTGATTTAAAATACACTTAATTTATTGGGTCCAATACTTTATTAGAAGAAAAAAGAGGTGACAGAAAGGTCACTGAAGTCTTTAGAGTCGTTTGTAAATGCTGCATTTTCATCTTCCTCTCAAACATTGAAAACTGAATTACATTTTTGTTCAGTAACTGTTACAGTTTTCTTAGTGGTTTTTTGCTTATATCTCGAAAACAGTTACTCCTATCAATTTTTATCTTTCTTTTAAAATTAAAGCTGATAAAGCTTCCTACAAAATAGTTATTTGCATTTTTCTTGTAGGACCAACCATAAGCGAGTTATAGAGTTGGATATAAATAATAAATAATAAAAATAAAAAAAATGTTTGAAATACTGAAATTAAACTAAATTAATTGTGTCTAATACTTTAGTAGAGGAAAAAGATGAAGACATAAAAGTCACTAAAGGTTTCAGAGTCGTCTTTAATCGTCATATTAATAACAATAACATTAATAATAATAATACTAATAGTACTAAATTTGCTTATATGCAAACGCTTAATTAAGTTAACAGTTTTTTGGTTTCTTGCTTATATCTCGAAAACAGTTACTCCTATCAATTTTTATCTTTTTACTAAAATTAAAGCTGATAAAATTTCCTCCAAAATAGTAATTTGCATTTTTTATGTAGGACTAACCATAAGCGAGATATAAGTTTGAAAATAACTAATATTTAAAAAAAAGTGCTTTAACAGAAAATGTCTTGTGATTTAAAATACACTTAATTTATTGGGTCCAATACTTTATTAGAAGAAAAAGGAAGTGACATAAAAGTCACTGAAGTCTTCAGAGTCGATTTTAAATGCTTCATTTTCGTCTTCGTCTCAAACATTGAAAACTGAATTACATTTTTGTTCAGTAACAGTTACAGTTTTCTTATTGGTTTTTTGCTTATATCTCAAAAACTGTTACTCCTATCAATTTTTATCTTTCTTTCAAAATTAAAGCTGATAAAATTTCCTACAAAATCGTTATTTGTATTTTTCTTGTAGAACCAACCATAAGCGAGTTATAGAGTTGGATATAAATAATCTTTAACAAAAATTTGCTTTAAAATAAAATGTTTGAAAAACCGATATTAAACTAAATTAATTGGGTCTAACACTTTAGTAGAGGAAAAAGGAGAAGACATAAAGTCACCAAAGTCTTCAGAGTTGTTTTTAGTACTAAATTTGCTTATATGCAAGCGCTTAATTAAGGTAACAGTTTTTTGGTTTCTTGCTTATATCTCAAAAGCAGTTACTTCTATCAATTTTTATCTTTTTACTAAAATTAAAGATGATAAAATTTCCTACAAAATAGTAATTTGCATTTTTCATGTAGGACTAACCATAAGCGAGATATAAGTTTGAAAATAATTAATATTTAAAAAAAAAGTGTTTTAACAGAAAATGTCTTCGGATTTAAAATACACTTAATTTATTGGGTCCAATAGTTTATTAGAAGAAAAAGGAGGTGACATAAAAGTCACTGAAGTCTTCAGAGTCGATTTTAAATGCTGCATTTTCGTCTTCGTCTCAAACATTGAAAACTGAGTTACATTTTTGTTCAGTAACAGTTACAGTTTTCATATTGGTTTTTTGCTTATATCTCAAAAACTGTTACTCCTATCAATTTTTATCTTTATCTCAAAATTAAAGCTGATAAAATTTCCTACAAAATCGGTATTTGCATTTTTCATGTAGGACCAACCATAAGCGAGTTATAGAGTTGGATATAAATAATCTTCAACAAAAATTTGCTTTAAAATAAAATGTTTGAAAAACTGAAATTTAACTAATTTAATTGTGTCTAACACTTTAGTAGAGGAAAAAGAAAAAGACAAAAGTCACTAAAGGTTTCAGAGTTGTCTTTAGTCGTCATATTAATAACAATAACATTAATGATAATAATACTAATAGTACTAAATTTGCTTATATGCAAACGCTTATTTAAGGTAACAGTGTTTTGGTTTCTTGCTTATATCTCGAAAACAGTTACTCCTATCAATTTTTATCTTTTTACAAAAATTAAAGCTGATAAAATTTCCTACAAAATAGTTATTTGCATTTTTTATGTAGGACTAACCATAAGCGAGATATAAGTTTGAAAATAATTAATATTTAAAAAAAAAGTGTTTGACAGAAAATGTCTTGTGATTTATAATACACTTAATTTATTGGGTCCAATACTTTATTAGAAGAAAAGGGAGGAGACATAAAAGTCACTGAAGTTTTAAGAGTCGTTTTTAAATGCTGCATTTTCGTCTTCGTCTCAAACATTGAAAACTGAATTACATTTTTGTTCAGTAACTGTAACAGTTTTCACTTTGGTTTTTTGCTTATATCTCGAAAACAATTACTCTTATCAATTTTTATCTTTCCTTCAAAATTAAAGCTGATAAAATTTGCTACAAAATAGTTATTTGCATTTTTTTTGTAAGACCAACCATAAGCGAGTTATAGTGTTGGATATAAATAATCATTAACAAAAATTTGCTTTAAAATAAAATGTTTGAAAAACCGAAATTAAACTAAATAAATTGAGTCTAACACTTTAGTATAGGAAAAAGGAAAAAACATAAAAGTCACCAAAGTCTTGAGAGTCGTTTTTAGTCGTCTCTATAACTCGCTTATGGTTGGTCTTACAAAAAAAATGCAATTAACTATTTTGTAGGAAATTTTATCAGCTTTAATTTTGAAAAAAAGGTAAAAATTGATAGGAGTAACTGGTTTCGAGATATAAGCAAAAAACCAATAAGAAAACAGTAACTGTTACTGAACAAAAATGTAATTCAGTTTTCAATATTTAAGACTAAGACGAAAATGCAGCATTTAAAAACGACTCTGAAGACTTCAGTGACTTTTATGTCACCTCCTTTTTCTTCTAATAAAGTATTGGACCCATTAAATTAAGTGTATTTTAAATCACAAGATATTTTCTGTTAAAGCAATTTTTTTTTAAATATTAATTATTTACAAACTTATATCTCGCTTATGGTTAGTCCTACATAAAAAATGCGAATAACTATTTTGTAGGAAATTTTATCAGCTTTAATTTTAGTGAAAAAATAAAAATTGATAGGAGTAACTGTTTTCGAGATATAAGCAAGAAACTGTTATCTTAATTAAGCGCTTGCATATATGCAAATTTAGTAATATTAGTATTATTATTATTAATGTTATTGTTATTAATATGACGATTTACAAACTTATATCTCGCTTATGGTTAGTCCTACATAAAAAATGCAAATAACTATTTTGTAGGAAATTTTATCAGCTTTAATTTTAGTGAAAAGATAAAAATTGATAGGAGTAACTGTTTTCGAGATATATGCAAGAAACCAAAAAACTGTTACCTTAATTAAGGGCTTACATATAAGCAAATTTAGTACTAAAAACAACTCTGAAAACTTTGGTGACTTTTATGTCACCTCCTTTTTCTTCTAATAAAGTATTGGACCCATTAAATTAAGTGTATTTTAAATCACAAGACATTTTCTGTTAAAGCACTTTTTCTTTAAATATTAATTATTTTCAAACTTATATCTCGCTTATGGTTAGTTCTACATAAAAAATGCAAATAACTATTTTGTAGGAAATTTTATAAGCTTTAATTTTAGTAAAAAGATAAAAATTGATAGGAGTAACTGTTTTCGAGATATAAGCAAGAAACTGTTACCTTAATTAAGCGCTTGCATATAAGCAAATTTAGTACTATTAGTATTATTATTATTAATGTTATTGTTATTAATATGACGACTAAAGACGACCCTGAAACCTTTAGTGACTTTTATGTCTTTTTCTTTTTCCTCTACTAAAGTGTTAGACACAATTAATTTAGTTTAATTTCAGTATTTCAAACATTTTATTTTAAAGCAAATTTTTGTTAAATATTATTTATATCCATCTCTATAACTCGCTTATGCTTGGTCCTACAAAAAAAATGCAAATAACTATTTTGTAGGAAATTTTATCAGCTTTAATTTTAGTAGAAAGATAAAAATTGATAGGAGTAACTGTTTTCGAGATATAAGCAAAAAACCAAAAAACTGTTACCTTAATAAAGCGCTTTCATATAAGCAAATTTAGTACTATTAGTATTATTATTATTAATGTTATTGTTATTAAAATGACGACTAAAAAAGACTCTAAAGACTTTGGTGACTTTTATGTCTTCTCCTTTTTCCTATACTAAAGTGTTAGACTCAATTAATTTAGTTTAATTTCGGTTTTTCAAACATTTTATTTTAAAGCAAATTTTTGTTAAATATTAAAAACTATAAAATGGCTTAGGTTGCCTAAAAACACAGATCACACATGATCTTTTGCATAGAAATGAGAAAACGCTCATGTAACACACAAAATAAGCTCCATTTTTCCTTATTAAAAGTATTATTATTATTATTACTTATGTTACTATTACTATTATTATTATTATTATTATTATTATTATTATTACTATTATTTTTATTATTATTATTACTATTATTATTATTATTATTATTATTATTAATAATATAATTATTATTAAAAACCGAATATAACTTTTGTATAGTAAATGTTTTTATACCAGTTTTAAAATGAGTTATTAATTTTAGACAATTTCTTGTCTAAAAACACAGATCACAGATGATCTCTTGCATAGAAATGAGAAAACGCTCAGATAACACAAAATAAGCATCATTTTTGCTTAGAAAACTAAGCTTACTTTTATTACTATTATTATTATTATTATTACTATTATTATTATTATTATTATTATTATTATTATTATTATTATTATTATTATTAACTTTTGTATAGTAAATGTTTTTATACCAGTTTTAAAATGAGTTATTAATTTTATTCAATTTCTTGCCTAAAAACACAGATCACAGATTATTTCTTGCATAGAAATGAGTAAACGCTCATATAACACACAAAATAAGCTTCATTTTTGCATAGAAAACTAAGCTTACTTTTATTACTATTATTATTATTATTACTATTATTATTATTATTATTATTATTATTATTATTATTATTATTATTATTATTATTATTATTATTATTATTATTATTATTAACTTTTGTATAGTAAATGTTTTTATACCAGTTTTAAAATGAGTTATTAATTTTATTCAATTTCTTGCCTAAAAACACAGATCACAGATGATTTCTTGCATAGAAATGAGAAAACGCTCATATAACACACAAAATAAGCTTCATTTTTGCTTAGAAATTATTATTATTATTATTATTATTATTATTATTATTATTATTATTGTTATTATTATTATTATTAAAAACTTATATTAAACAGACAGAAAACGTCGTATTCTGTCACAAAAAAACGAATTACGTTATAGACTTGCCGAGAACGGCGTATCTCGGACACTTATAGGACTCTTATAAGGTGAAAAAGTATCAGTTTGGATTAAAACAAATTATTTTTGTTGAGTCTCAGTCTGAATTGTTTATCAGTTTAAACAAAAACGGCTTATTTTAGACGATCTTTTGCTTTGAACAAGAAAACTTACATCGAACAGACTAAAAACGTATTAATCTGGCCTAAAAGAGCAATTTATGTATCACTTTGGATAAAGGCAGCTAATCCTATTCGTTTCATTGCTTAAAATAGACAAAACTGTTAATAAATCTAACAAAAACGCTGTATTCTAGCACAAAATACTAATTACATTATAGTTTCGACGAGAATAGCTTATTTGGAATGATTCTATGCTTCCAAACGAGTAAATTTTTATTAAACAGATGCCAAACATCATGTTTTGTCCTATAAAGACATTTTATATTGTAGTTTGTATTAAAACAAAATATTTTCGTTGATTCTTTGTTAGAAGCAGCAAACCTAACATTAAAGAATCTGAAAACTTTGTATTCGGACACAAACCACCGAATTTTGTATCAGTTTAGACAAAAACGGTTGATTTTCGACAATATTTTGCTTTGAACAAGAAAACTTATATCAAACTGACTAAAAACGTCTTATTTTAGCACAAAACAAAAGATTTGCGTTATAGTCTTAAAGCTGATTCATGCCACAGTTTGGATAAAAACCAATTATTTTTGTTAATTCATTGTTACAAACAAGAAACCTTACATCAAAGAAACTGAAAACTTCTTATTTAGGCACAGAAATTCGAATTACGTTTCAGTCTGGACAAAAACTGCTTACTTTAGACGATCCTTTGTTTTGAATACAAAAACTTACATTAAAAAGATTAAGAACGTCTTATTCTGGCTGAAAACTGCAAATTATATATTACTCTAGATAAAAGCAATTTATCCTGATTACTCCTTTACTTAGAATAGAGTAAACTTGTATAAAACTTAATGAAAACTTTAAATTTTGTCTCAAAGAAATAATTTACGTTATAGTTTTGACCAGCACTGTTTATTTCAAACGATTTTATGATTCGAAACTAATGAACTTTTATGGGGCAGATGCAAAACCACATATTACCATATAAAGCGTTGTTTTAAAGCAAATTATTACCTTTTGCAACAAGAAATTTCACGTCAAAGAAACTGAAAACATCGTATCCATGCACAAATATCGAATTACGTATCAGTTTAGGCAAATACAGCTTATTTTGGTCTTTTTCGAAGTTCTGTGTGACCCTTTCATGTCGGTTACGACGTAGCGATCATTAGGTAATACTGTTTTTACCACCATCGGGCCGATGTAAGGGGGTATTAATTTTCGGCTGGTACCTGTGTTTGAAGCGACGTTCTTTTCCACCAACACTAGGTCACCCTGTTTGTAGCGCCGTGGTCGTTTTCGTCGCTTGTCAAAATTCTTTTTCTGATTATCTTGTGCCTGGGACATCTTTGCGAGTGCTTCCTCTCGAGTAGCTACTAAATCCTCTACAACGGAAGATACTTGGGTGATTTCATCGCGAAGTGCGACATCAGTTCCGTTGCGCGGTACATATCCTAGTAACAATTGGGATGGTGTTTTCCGGGTGGACTTATTTGCAACGTTATTAATTGCAAACTGCACATTCCTGATGTGCTCGTCCCACCGTTCCTCCTCAAGTGTCGAAGATAAAAGGGCCGCTAAAATCGTCCGATTTAGGCGCTCAACTTGGCCGTTCGCCCTTGGCGTCGCGACTGCGTTCATCACGTGACGAATATTATTTTGTCGGCAAAATTGTTTGAAGCGTTTTGAAGTAAAACAGCTTCCTTGATCTGATATTAAAATCTTTGGTTTGCCATACGTGGCGAAAATATCACGGAAATATTCAGTTACGTATTTTACTTTGGTCGACTTGACTGCACGGAGAAAAACGAATTTTGTAAACGCGTCGATTCCGGCGATGATGTGCGTGTGACCTCGACGACTTTTGGGGAATGGTCCTAAATGATCAACATGGAACACATTCAGCGGTTCCGCGGTCTTCTTGATGGGATGAAGAAACCCTTCTTTTCTACCCGATGCGCGCTTATTGTACAAACACGCAATGCAGCAAGCGATGTATTGCTCTACGTACTTACGCATCCTAGGGAACCAATAATGCTCGCACAGTCGGGACAATGTCTTTTCCACCGCAAAATGCCCGAAATCGTCGTGTGCGGCTCGCACCACCTGGTGTCTCATCCCTCTAGGGACAACCCATTGGATTCCCCGCACGGTAATGCGATACACGCGTCCATCGCGTAGGGCGTAATTTTTATAAATTTTCCGTTCTTCGTCATTTGTCGGCGGTTTCGACAAAATTTGGCGGATGCGCTTTATTTTGTCGTCGGTTAGTTGCCCCGATAGGACCCAATCCGCCTCTTCGATGTGAAGTACTTCGCCGATTTCTCCCGATTCCACCGGATTTCTGCTTAACGCATCGACATGTTTCATACGATTTCCGGGTCTGTACTTCACCTCAAATGTAAATTCTTGCAGTTGGAGCCACCATCTGGCAATGCGCGGGATTATTTGTTTTTTAACGCTCGTCGCTCTTAATGCATTACAGTCGGTCACGACGGTAAATTTTATACCGAGCAGGTAAGATCGAAATTTCTTTAAGCTTTCCACGACGGCTAGTGTCTCGAGCTCGTACGAATGATATTTTTGCTCAGTATCGGTCGTTTGCCGGCTGTAGTACGCCACTGGATGTAATCGCTCGTCGGGTTGTTTTTGCAATAAAATTCCGGCCAGCCCTAACGCACTGGCGTCGGTGTGAACTTCGGTCTCTAGCTCGGCATTAAATAATACTAACGTCGGGCGCGTCACAAGTGCCGCCTGTAATTTGCGGAACGCTTCTTCCTCTTTGTCGCCCCAATTCCAGGCGGTACTTTTCTTCGTCAGATTTGTCAAAGGTTTAGCGATCAACGCGTAATCTTTGACGAAGTGACGGAAATATCCCGTCAACCCGATGAATTGTCTAATTTGGTGTACTGATTTCGGAGCGGTATATGCCTCTATGGCTTTGGTCTTATCTTGACCGGGTTTGATTTTTCCGTCCTCGATATCAAATCTCAAAAATGTCACGGAGGTCATCAGAAACGAACACTTTTTCAAGTTAAGTGTTAATCCTTCGCTTCTGAGAATCTCGAACACTTTTTGTAAATTTTGCAACGCTTCGTTGACGTCTTTTGCGTGTAAAAAGACGTCATCCAAATACACGGCGGCGTTTTCTCGCGCTGGTTTCAAAATCTTATTCATGAATCGCTGAAACGTTCGCGGCGCATTCGTCAGTCCGAATGGCACTCTGTTGTACTCATATTGACCGAAGGGGGTAACAAATGAAGTATACTTCTTCGACTCTTCACTTAGCGGGATTTGATGGTAACCCGACCGCAAATCGAGACTCGTGAAATACACGCCACCCTGCAGCCGATCAATTTGATCGTCCACTCGAGGTAGGGGATGGTTGTCCTTAACCGTTTGTGCATTTAACTTCCGGTAATCGATGCACAATCTTTGTTCGCCATTTTTCTTTTTGACTAATAATACCGGTGAGCAGTAATTTGACTCACTTTCTCTGACGATATTATTGTCCAAAAGCTCTTGCACAATATCTTTGACTGTGTCCTGCTCCGATCTCGCCATTCGATACGGCCGATAAGTGAAGGGTTTATCCTCGGAGAGCCTTATTTCCATTTCCGCCGATTTTGCACATCCGAGTTCATCTATCGTGAGTGCAAAACAATCTCGATAATCCATCAATAATCGAAAAAGGCGATCCCTTTCGTTCTCATTGATGGGCCCGATTTTTACCTGATCGAGCGGTAGATCGGTTGGGGGTGAGTTATTTACCCGCAAGACCATCTCAGTGGGTGGTTCTTCTTCAATGCAGGGCCAGGCCCTTGCAATTGTCTGTCCTTTTCTAAAGCTTAAATTGTTGTCCGATAGGTTGATACATGGTAAAAAGGCGGTATCATTTGCCTTGACGTGAATAATTGTACGCGGTAGACAGTATTCATGACCTTCTTGAGGTCTTATCGCAGCTTCAATGAGGACATCACCCTCATACTCGTCTCCGGAAACTGCAATATGACCGGCGTGATTTTGCGGGATGATGGTGTTTTGCGCGACTCGAAGTTTGATTTTTGATAATGCCGGTTCAGGTGTGATTTTTGACAGTGTTGATTCTGCGTCGGTTGCGATTATATTTAACGAGGTCTGGTCCTTTACGATGACAATGTGGGGCATCTCGGTGAAATTGCGACCGATTAGGACAGGTACTTCCTGGACAGAATTTGGGACCACGTGGGCCCGAACGGTTGCTGTTGCCCGATCAGCTGTTAGCTCGAAGGTCGTAGACCCTAACGTCGCAACAACCCCGTTCCCAAAAGCTTTTAGTGCGGTTTTTTGATTGGAATCGTGATCCAACCCTAATTTTTGAACCTCCGCTAAACGTATTGTGGTACATGAACTACCTAAATCTACATACGCCGTCGATTCTACACCGTTTATTAAGATTGATTTGTAATATTTTTGATTAGCCGGGTCGCGCGTTTTGCTAGATAGTCATGTTACCGTCTTCGGGTCTTTGTTTTTCTTGTTGCAATATTTCTCGGTGTGACCGGTACCACGACAGTAGTTGCATCGCAGCTCCGATTTCCGGCTGTTTTCCGGTGCTGGCTTCCGGCACTGTCGGCGATAGTGTCCTTCTTTTCCGCAATCGTAGCAAACCGGCACCGAAGACCGTTTCTCGTCGAATTGTCTTCCTCGGTGATGGGTTTTTGCTACCTGGGGTGCTCGTGAGAACGACGAAGTGGTCGCTGTAGCTGGTTTCGGGAGCGCTTTTGTGTCGCTGATCGTCGCGAGGTATGCGAAAAGCGATTCCGGGGTTTGGTGATTGCCTGCTCTCGCGCCCGTTTTTACAACGACGTCGTCAATGCCCCCGATTAAGCATGAAACGGCGTCGGTTCCTATGATGCGGCAAGCGTTTATGAGCGAAAGCTTTTCATAAAAGTACCGAGCGTAGCTTTCATCCCGACGTTTCTGCCGCTGCATCATTCTCGAGAGATCGTCATTGAAATCGCGAGTGGATGGGAACGCAGTCCTTAATTTTTCCTTCCATTCCGCCCAAGACATGTTTACGGAAGGTAACCCTTTGTACCACACCTCGGCGAGTCCCCGCAATTTCGCCAAAGCATAATAAATTGTGGCATCTTCCGTCCAACGGAAAATACCCCTTAACTCGTCCACCTTGCGACACCAGGCCTCGGCGCTTTGGTCGCGGTCCTCTGGGTTGAAGGGTGGTACCACCTCCTCCTTTGTGGCAAACGCGGTAGGGCGGTTGTTTGACCGCTCGAGAAAATCTGCCATGACCTCGGTGAGGCGGTCGATCGAAGAGACGGTTTGATCAGACCCGTCGGTGCTGCCTCTAACCCTTCGCGCGTTAATTGGCGATTCGCCACGAGTTTGCTTCCTCTTATTATTTCCGCTCATCTTATTAAAGAGAAACAAAACCCAAAAGTCAACAATTGTTTAAACAAAATCACCTCCGACACCTGCCAGCTGGATTATTTCTGTCGCCAATGTTATTTTAAGTTAATGGAAAAAGCACATTTAAAATGGCAATTTATTTGGGGGTGGTTTTAAGTGGTCATAAATTTGTCAAATTTTAACATGTGGTATGAGTTAGCCTGGCCAGACATGTGGTTGTGCGTCTTTTATCCCACTTCTGAAATAAATTATGTAGGGCCGTTGTTGAAACGCAAAATAACAGTTAATTTGAACACGTGCAAAATCCATTACAATGGCCTTTGATGAACCGATTTTTGTACAGAAGCGTAATTATCGCAAATTGCAAACATATGCTTATCAAATATCAGGAAAATCTTTGGACCGACGGCAATTTTAGCAACTCACTACTTTACTAACTTTGAAAGTACTCAACCACTTTAAATAATCCTGTCAGGAGAGCTGGTGCCGAGGTGTCGGGGTCAGGTCATCAATTTTAGTTAAGACAACGTCTGAAAAATAAAATGGGGGTGTGAGTAATCCAGTCCATCAGAGTGAGACGTCCACAATCGCCATTTGTGAACCAATAAATGTAACAGTCGTTAACCCAAAATAATTATGCAAATCTACCATCAATAAAATATGTAATTCGAATAGAATCGGTTGAGCTCTGTCCAAGGGGTTCAAAAGGTTAACAGTCGCAGTCCTGGTCAATAGGACTCCAGGAGCATAGGGGAAACCAGGCAAAGGGTTACCCCTTTGCTCATAGATACCATCCAGCCCGCTTGTCTCTGGATCAGCAGCAATCGAGAGACCACCTCGCGGTTCTGACGTGCAATAGGCAACGCTGCCTTGTCATCCACCACTTGTCTTAGGTTGTGCAATGAGTACCCCGGTAATATCCGTCCAGCGTCTACTTCGAGACCCGCAGGTCATTCAACACCAAGCGTGCAATGGATATTATGTTCATGGTACTCGCCTATGACCAACATAAAAAGGGGGCGGTTCCGGGCAGTGCAATGATCACCTTTTTGGCCAACCTGCTCAGCCGCTAATCAAACATAGCCCTAAGCGTGCAATGGAGGCCCTCTTCATAGTGCAGGTGGTGAACAAGTCCCTATAAACCTCATGGCCGCAGCCGTATCTCAGGGGCGGTTCCGGGCAGTGCAATGAACACCTTTTTGGCTAACCTGCTCAACTGCTAATCACACATAGCCCTGAGCGTGCAATGGAAGCCCTCTTCATAGTGCAGGTGGTGAACAAGTCCCTTAACCTCATAGCCGAAGCCGTCTCACGGACCAACGAGCAAGTGCAATGATCACCTTCCAGCGCTCTCCCCACGACCTATTCTGCAACCTAGACCTGGGGGTGCAATGAACGCGGCTGCCTAGTGATCCCCCGCGTCCACAAATAAACATAAACCAGACCTGGAGGCCTCGCGACGCCGCGACCCTCCAGCGTCCCCTGTTGGGTTAATCTCGGCGTGCAATGGGCATTTTCGAGCGCCGCCCCGCCTCAAGCTTAACCGTGGATTCATTAAGGATAGACAGACTAACAAAGTTTAGCTCGACATGTCGGGGCTCAACTCAATCTTATTCATAGTTCGTCAACTCTCAATTCAATATCATTCTCATCAAATATCACCAACTTTAGTATCAACCAATTAAATAAACTATCAATTGATGAATAGCGCATTAATTCAACTTCAGTTTGATATTGTACTCAATACTCACGCAGGTTTCTGATGAACGTTATCAACAATTATAAAATCAACACCGCAGCAATTAAAATAATGATTGAACGACTCACCCTACCGTTGATATGGTAATTATCATAAATCTCTACACCTTATTGGATTGAAAAACCTCACACACCAACAAACTGGGATTACTCAGTGATAACTCACCTTGATTCACTTAAGCAATTACTCTAACTTGGAACTGACTCTAGGTCACACTACCCCTCTAAAGTGTGGGTGAAAACTAAAAACTCATATGCAAAATTGCATATTCGAAGGCGTCTTTCTCACGGTCGACTTGGGGTGGTCTGCTTGTCACCCTGACTAGCTAATAAATTAGGCTCAAGTGTTTATGTTTCTCGAAATAAAAGTCTCGGGGTCTTTTCGGAACTTTACTGACTAATTACCCTAATTATCTACATGCTAATCTATGACGAAAAGAAAAAAAAAAAAACTACCATTAAATTAAAATATAAATAAAAAAAAAAATTTATGACCGCTCGGACTTCATCCTACAAATAATAATAATAATAATAATAATAATGATAATAATAATAATAATAATAATAATAATAATAATAATAATAATAATAATAATAATAATAATAATAATAATAATAATAATAATAATAATAATAATAATAATAATAATAATGATAATAATACTTATAATAATGAATTTCTTTCTAAATTAAAGCTTAGTTTTTCTAAGCAAAAATGATGCTTATTTTGTGTTATCTGAGCGTTTTCTCATTTCTATGCAAGAGATCATCTGTGATCTGTGTTTTTAGGCAAGAAATTGTCTAAAATTAATAACTCATTTTAAAACTGGTATAAAAACATTTACTATACAAAAGTTATAATCGGTTTTTAATAATAATAATATTAATAATAATAATAATAATAATAATAATAATAATAATAATAATAATAATAATAATAATAATAATAATAATAATAATAATAATAGTAATAGTAACATAAGTAATAATAATAATAATACTTTTAATAAGGAAAAATGGAGCTTATTTTGTGTGTTACATGAGCGTTTTCTCATTTCTATGCAAAAGATCATGTGTGATCTGTGTTTTTAGGCAACCTAAGCCATTTTATAGTTTTTAATATTTAACAAAAATTTGCTTTAAAATAAAATGTTTGAAAAACTGAAATTAAACTAAATTAATTGTGTCTAACACTTTAGTAGAGGAAAAAGGAGGAGACATAAAAGTCACTATAGTCTTAGAGTTGTCTTTAGTCGTCATACTCATTTCTATGCAAGAGATCATCTGTGATCTGTTTTTTTAGGCAAAAAATTGTCTAAAATTAATAACTCATTTTAAAACTGGTATAAAAACATTTACTATACAAAAGTTATAATCGGTTTTTAATAATAATAATAATAATAATAATATTAATAATAATAATAATAATAATAATAATAATAATAATAATAATAATAATGATAATAATAATAATAATAATAATAATAATAATAATAAATAATAATAATAATAAAAATAATAGTAATAATAATAATAATAATAAAAATAATAATAATAGTAGTAATAAAAGTAAGCTTAGTTTTCTAAGCAAAAATGAAGCTTAATTTGTGTTATATGAGCTTTTCTCATTTCTATGCAAAAGATCATGTGTGATCTGTGTTTTTAGGCAATCTAAGCCATTTGATAGTTTTAAGGCAAGAAATTGGCTAAAATTAATAACTCATTTTAAAACTGGTATAAAAACATTTACTATACAAAAGTTAATTATAATAATAATAATAATAAAAATAATAATAATAATAAAACTAATAATAATAATAATAATAATAATAATAATAATAATAATAATAGACTAACACTTTAGTAGAGGAAAAAGGAGAAGACATAAATGTCACCAAAGTCTTGAGAGTCGTTTTTAGTCGTCATATTAATAACAATAACATTAATAATAATAATACTAATATTACTAAATTTGCTTATATGCAAGCGCTTAATTAAGGTAACAGTTTCATGCTTATATCTCGAAAACAGTTACTCCTATCAATTTTTATCTTTTTACTAAAATTAAAGCTGATAAAATTTCCTACAAAATAGTTATTTGCATTTTTTATGTAGAACTAACCATAAGCGAAATGTAAGTTTGAAAATAATTAATATTAAAAAAAAGTGCTTTAACAGAAAATGTCTTGTGATTTAAAATACACTTAATTTAATGGGTTCAATACTTTATTAGAAGAAAAAGGAGGTGACATAAAAGTCACCAAAGTCTTCAGAGTTGTTTTTAGTACTAAATTTGCTTATATGCAAGCCCTTAATTAAGGTAACAGTTTTTTGGTTTCTTGCTTATATCTCGAAAACAGTTACTCCTATCAATTTTTATCTTTTCACTAAAATTAAAGCTGATAAAATTTCCTACAAAATAGTTATTTGCATTTTTCATGTAGGACAACCATAAGCGAGATATAAGTTTGAAAATAATTAATATTTAAAAAAAAAATGTGCTTTAACAGAATATGTCTTGTGATTTAAAATACACTTAATTTATTATGTCCAATACTTTATTAGAAGAAAAAGGAGGTGACAGAAAGGTCACTGAAGTCTTCAGAGTCAATTTTAAATGCTGCATTTTCGTCTTTGTCTCAAACATTGAAAACTGAATTTCATTTTTGTTCAGTAACAGTTACAGTTTTCTTATTGGTTTTTTGCTTATATCTCGAAAACAGTTACTCCTATCAAATTTTATCTTTTTTCCAAAATTAAAGCTGATAAAATTTCCAACAAAATAGTTATTTACATTTATCTTGTAGGACCAAGCATAAACGAGTTATGGAGTTGGATATAAATAATATTTAACAAAAATTTGCTTTAAAATAAAATGTTTGAAAATCCGAAATTAAACTAAATTAATTAAGACTAACACATTAGTAGAGGAAAAGGGAGAAGACATAAAAGTCACCAAAGTCTTGAGAGTCGTTTTTAGTCGTCATATTAATAACAATAACATTAATAATAATAATACTAATATTACTAAATTTGCTTATATGCAAGCGCTTAATTAAGGCAACAGTTTCTTGCTTATATCTCGAAAACAGTTACTCCTATCAATTTTTATCTTTTTACAAAAATTAAGGCTGATAAAATTTCCTACAAAATAGTTGTTTGCATTTTTTATGTAGGACTAACCATAAGCGGGATATAAGTTTGAAAATAATTAATATTTAAAAAAAAAGTGCTTTGACAGAAAATGTCTTGTGATTTAAAATACACTTAATTTAATGGGTCCAATACTTTATTAGAAGAAAAAGGAGGAAACATAAAAGTCACTGAAGTCTTCCGAGTCGATTTTAAATGCTGCATTTTCGTCTTTGTCTCAAACATTGAAAACTGAATTACATTTTTGTTCAGTAACAGTTACAGTTTTCTTATTGGTTTTTTGCTTATATCTCGAAAACAGTTACTCCTATCAATTTTTATCTTTCTTTCAAAATTAAAGCTGATAAAATTTTCTACAAAATAGTTATTCGCATTTTTTTTGTAGAACCAACCATAAGCGAGTTATAGAGTTGGATATAAATTACCTTTAACAAAAATTTGCTTTAAAATAAAATGTTTGAAAATCCGAAATTAAACTAAATTAATTAAGACTAACACTTTAGTAGAGAAAAAAGGAGAAGACATAAAAGTCACCAAAGTTTTGAGAGTCGTTTTTAGTCGTCATATTAATAACAATAACATTAATAATAATAATACTAATATTACTAAATTTGCTTATATGCAAGCGCTTAATTAAGGTAACAGTTTCTTGCTTATATCTCGAAAACAGTTACTCCTATCAATTTTTATCTTTTTACTAAAATTTAAGCTGATAAAATTTCCTACAAAATAGTTATTTGCATTTTTTATGTAGAACTAACCATAAGCGAGATATAAGTTTGAAAATAATTATTATTTAAAAAAAAAGTGCTTTAACAGAAAATGTCTTGTGATTCAAAATACACTTAATTTATTGGGTCCAATATTTTATTAGAAAAAAAAGGAGGTGACATAAAAGTCACTGAAGTCTTCAAAGTCGTTTTTAAATGCTGCATTTTCGTCTTCGTCTCAAACATTGAAAACTGAATTACATTTTTGTTCAGTAACTGTAACAGTTTTCACTTTGGTTTTTTGCTAATATCTCGAAAACAATTACTCCTATCAATTTTTATCGTTCTTTCAAATTTAAAGCTGATAAAATTTCCTTCAAAATAATTATTTGCATTTCTTTTGTAAAACCAACCATAAGCGAGTTATAGAGTTGGATATAAATAATCTTTAACAAAAATTTGCTTTAAAATAAAATGTTTGAAAAACCGAAATTAAACTAAATTAATTGAGGCTAACACTTTAGTAGAGGAAAAAGGAGAAAACATAAAAGTCACCAAAGTCTTGAGAGTCGTTTTTAGTCTTCATATTAATAACAATAACATTAATAATCATAATACTAATAGTACTAAATTTGCTTACATGCAAACGCTTAATTCAGGTAACAATTTTTTGGTTTCTTGCTTATATCTCGAAAACAGTTACTCCTATCAATTTTTATCTTTTTACTAAAATTAAAGCTGATAAAATTTCCTACAAAATAGTTAATTGCATTTTTAATGTAGGACTAACCATAAGCGAGATATAAGTTTGAAAATAATTAAAATTTAAAAAAAAGTGCTTCAACAGAAAATGTTTTGTGATTTAAAATACACTTAATTTATTGGGTCCAATACTTTATTAGAAGAAAAAAGAGGTGACAGAAAGGTCACTGAAGTCTTTAGAGTCGTTTGTAAATGCTGCATTTTCGTCTTCCTCTCAAACATTGAAAACTGAATTACATTTTTGTTCAGTAATTGTTACAGTTTTCTTAGTGGTTTTTTGCTTATATCTCGAAAACAGTTACTCCTATCAATTTTTATCTTTCTTTTAAAATTAAAGCTGATAAAGCTTCCTACAAAATAGTTATTTGCATTTTTCTTGTAGGACCAACCATAAGCGAGTTATAGAGTTGGATATAAATAATAAATAATAAAAATAAAAAAAATGTTTGAAATACTGAAATTAAACTAAATTAATTGTGTCTAATACTTTAGTAGAGGAAAAAGATGAAGACATAAAAGTCACTAAAGGTTTCAGAGTCGTCTTTAATCGTCATATTAATAACAATAACATTAATAATAATAATACTAATAGTACTAAATTTGCTTATATGCAAACGCTTAATTAAGTTAACAGTTTTTTGGTTTCTTGCTTATATCTCGAAAACAGTTACTCCTATCAATTTTTATCTTTTTACTAAAATTAAAGCTGATAAAATTTCCTCCAAAATAGTAATTTGCATTTATTATGTAGGACTAACCATAAGCGAGATATAAGTTTGAAAATAACTAATATTTAAAAAAAAGTGCTTTAACAGAAAATGTCTTGTGATTTAAAATACACTTAATTTATTGGGTCCAATACTTTATTAGAAGAAAAAGGAAGTGACATAAAAGTCACTGAAGTCTTCAGAGTCGATTTTAAATGCTTCATTTTCGTCTTCGTCTCAAACATTGAAAACTGAATTACATTTTTGTTCAGTAACAGTTACAGTTTTCTTATTGGTTTTTTGCTTATATCTCAAAAACTGTTACTCCTATCAATTTTTATCTTTCTTTCAAAATTAAAGCTGATAAAATTTCCTACAAAATCGTTATTTGCATTTTTCTTGTAGAACCAACCATAAGCGAGTTATAGAGTTGGATATAAATAATCTTTAACAAAAATTTGCTTTAAAATAAAATGTTTGAAAAACCGATATTAAACTAAATTAATTGGGTCTAACACTTTAGTAGAGGAAAAAGGAAAAGACATAAAGTCACCAAAGTCTTCAGAGTTGTTTTTAGTACTAAATTTGCTTATATGCAAGCGCTTAATTAAGGTAACAGTTTTTTGGTTTCTTGCTTATATCTCAAAAGCAGTTACTTCTATCAATTTTTATCTTTTTACTAAAATTAAAGATGATAAAATTTCCTACAAAATAGTAATTTGCATTTTTCATGTAGGACTAACCATAAGCGAGATATAAGTTTGAAAATAATTAAAATTTAAAAAAAAAGTGTTTTAACAGAAAATGTCTTCGGATTTAAAATACACTTAATTTATTGGGTCCAATAGTTTATTAAAAGAAAAAGGAGGTGACATAAAAGTCACTGAAGTCTTCAGAGTCGATTTTAAATGCTGCATTTTCGTCTTCGTCTCAAACATTGAAAACTGAATTACATTTTTGTTCAGTAACAGTTACAGTTTTCATATTGGTTTTTTGCTTATATCTCAAAAACTGTTACTCCTATCAATTTTTATCTTTATCTCAAAATTAAAGCTGATAAAATTTCCTACAAAATCGGTATTTGCATTTTTCATGTAGGACCAACCATAAGCGAGTTATAGAGTTGGATATAAATAATCTTCAACAAAAATTTGCTTTAAAATAAAATGTTTGAAAAACTGAAATTTAACTAATTTAATTGTGTCTAACACTTTAGTAGAGGAAAAAGAAAAAGACAAAAGTCACTAAAGGTTTCAGAGTCGTCTTTAGTCGTCATATTAATAACAATAACATTAATGATAATAATACTAATAGTACTAAATTTGCTTATATGCAAACGCTTAATTAAGGTAACAGTGTTTTGGTTTCTTGCTTATATCTCGAAAACAGTTACTCCTATCAATTTTTATCTTTTTACAAAAATTAAAGCTGATAAAATTTCCTACAAAATAGTTATTTGCATTTTTTATGTAGGACTAACCATAAGCGAGATATAAGTTTGAAAATAATTAATATTTAAAAAAAAAGTGTTTGACAGAAAATGTCTTGTGATTTATAATACACTTAATTTATTGGGTCCAATACTTTATTAGACGAAAAGGGAGGAGACATAAAAGTCACTGAAGTTTTAAGAGTCGTTTTTAAATGCTGCATTTTCGTCTTCGTCTCAAACATTGAAAACTGAATTACATTTTTGTTCAGTAACTGTAACAGTTTTCACTTTGGTTTTTTGCTTATATCTCGAAAACAATTACTCTTATCAATTTTTATCTTTCTTTTAAAATTAAAGCTGATAAAATTTGCTACAAAATAGTTATTTGCATTTTTTTTGTAAGACCAACCATAAGCGAGTTATAGTGTTGGATATAAATAATCATTAACAAAAATTTGCTTTAAAATAAAATGTTTGAAAAACCGAAATTAAACTAAATAAATTGAGTCTAACACTTTAGTATAGGAAAAAGGAGAAAACATAAAAGTCACCAAAGTCTTGAGAGTCGTTTTTAGTCGTCTCTATAACTCGCTTATGGTTGGTCTTACAAAAAAAATGCAATTAACTATTTTGTAGGAAATTTTATCAGCTTTAATTTTGAAAAAAAGGTAAAAATTGATAGGAGTAACTGGTTTCGAGATATAAGCAAAAAACCAATAAGAAAACAGTAACTGTTATTGAACAAAAATGTAATTCAGTTTTCAATATTTAAGACTAAGACGAAAATGCAGCATTTAAAAACGACTCTGAAGACTTCAGTGACTTTTATGTCACCTCCTTTTTCTTCTAATAAAGTATTGGACCCATTAAATTAAGTGTATTTTAAATCACAAGATATTTTCTGTTAAAGCAATTTTTTTTTAAATATTAATTATTTACAAACTTATATCTCGCTTATGGTTAGTCCTACATAAAAAATGCGAATAACTATTTTGTAGGAAATTTTATCAGCTTTAATTTTAGTGAAAAGATAAAAATTGATAGGAGTAACTGTTTTCGAGATATAAGCAAGAAACTGTTATCTTAATTAAGCGCTTGCATATATGCAAATTTAGTAATATTAGTATTATTATTATTAATGTTATTGTTATTAATATGACGACTTACAAACTTATATCTCGCTTATGGTTAGTCCTACATAAAAAATGCAAATAACTATTTTGTAGGAAATTTTATCAGCTTTAATTTTAGTGAAAAGATAAAAATTGATAGGAGTAACTGTTTTCGAGATATATGCAAGAAACCAAAAAACTGTTACCTTAATTAAGGGCTTACATATAAGCAAATTTAGTACTAAAAACAACTCTAAAAACTTTGGTGACTTTTATGTCACCTCCTTTTTCTTCTAATAAAGTATTGGACCCATTAAATTAAGTGTATTTTAAATCACAAGACATTTTCTGTTAAAGCACTTTTTCTTTAAATATTAATTATTTTCAAACTTATATCTCGCTTATGGTTAGTTCTACATAAAAAATGCAAATAACTATTTTGTAGGAAATTTTATAAGCTTTAATTTTAGTAAAAAGATAAAAATTGATAGGAGTAACTGTTTTCGAGATATAAGCAAGAAACTGTTACCTTAATTAAGCGCTTGCATATAAGCAAATTTAGTACTATTAGTATTATTATTATTAATGTTATTGTTATTAATATGACGACTAAAGACGACTCTGAAACCTTTAGTGACTTTTATGTCTTTTTCTTTTTCCTCTACTAAAGTGTTAGACACAATTAATTTAGTTTAATTTCAGTATTTCAAACATTTTATTTTAAAGCAAATTTTTGTTAAATATTATTTATATCCATCTCTATAACTCGCTTATGCTTGGTCCTACAAAAAAAATGCAAATAACTATTTTGTAGGAAATTTTATCAGCTTTAATTTTAGTAGAAAGATAAAAATTGATAGGAGTAACTGTTTTCGAGATATAAGCAAGAAACTGTTACCTTAATTAAGCGCTTGCATATAAGCAAATTTAGTACTATTAGTATTATTATTATTAATGTTATTGTTATTAATATGACGACTAAAGACGACTCTGAAACCTTTAGTGACTTTTATGTCTTTTTCTTTTTCCTCTACTAAAGTGTTAGACTCAATTAATTTAGTTTAATTTCGGTTTTTCAAACATTTTATTTTAAAGCAAATTTTTGTTGAAGATTATTTATATCCAACTCTATAACTCGCTTATAGTTGGTCTTACAAAAAAAATGTAAATAACTATTTTGTAGGAAATTTTATCAGCTTTAATTTTAGTAAAAAGATAAAAATTGACAGGAGTAACTGTTTTCGAGATATAAGCAAGAAACCAAAACACTGTTACCTTAATTAAGCGTTTGCATATAAGCAAATTTAGTACTATTAGTATTATTATTATTAATGTTATTGTTATTAATATGACGACTAAAGACGACTCTGAAACCTTTAGTGACTTTTATGTCTTTTTCTTTTTCCTCTACTAAAGTGTTAGACACAATTAATTTAGTTTAATTTCAGTATTTCAAACATTTTATTTTAAAGCAAATTTTTGTTAAATATTATTTATATCCATCTCTATAACTCGCTTATGCTTAGTCCTACAAGAAAAATGCAAATAACTATTTTGTAGAAAATTTTATCAGCTTTAATTCTAGTATGAGATAAAGATTGATAGGAGTAACTGTTTTCGAGATATAAGCAAGAAACCAAAACACTGTTACCTTAATTAAGCGTTTGCATATAAGCAAATTTAGTACTATTAATATTATTATTATTAATGTTATTGTTATTAATATGACGACTAAAGACGACTCTGAAACCTTTAGTGACTTTTATGTCTTTTTCTTTTTCCTCTACTAAAGTGGTAGACACAATTAAACTAGTTTAATTTCAGTTTTTCAAATATTTTATTTTAAAGCAAATTTTTGTTAAATATTATTTATATCCAACTCTATAACTCGCTTATGGTTGGTCCTACATGAAAAATGCAAATAAAGATTTTGTAGGAAATTTTATCAGCTTTAATTTTGAAATAAAGATAAAAATTGATAGGAGTAACAGTTTTCGAGATATAAGCAAAAAACCAATAAGAAAACTGTAACTGTTACTGAACAAAAATGTAATTCAGTTTTCAATGTTTGAGACGAAGACGAAAATGCAGCATTTAAAATCGACTCTGAAGACTTCAGTGACTTTTATGTCACCTCCTTTTTCTTCTAATAAACTATTGGACCCAATAAATTAAGTGTATTTTAAATCACAAGACATTTTCTGTTAAAGCACTTCTTTTTTAAATATTAATTATTTTCGATCTTATATCTCGCTTATGGTTAGTCCTACATAAAAAATGCAAATAACTATTTTGTAGGAAATTTTATCAGCTTGAATTTTAGTAAAAAGATAAAAATTGATAGGAGTAACTGTTTTCGAGATATGAGCAAGAAACCAAAACACTGTTACCTTAATTAAGCGTTTGCATATAAGCAAATTTAGTACTATTAGTATTATTATTATTAATGTTATTGTTATTAATATGACGATTAAAGACAACTTTGAAATCTTTAGTGACTTTTATGTCTTCTTCTTTTTCCTCTACTAAAGTGTTAGACACAATTAAATTAGTTTAATTTCAGTTTTTCAAACATTTTATTTTAAAACAAATTTTTGTTAAATATTATTTATATCCAACTCTATAACTCGCTTATGGTTGGTCCTACAAGAAAAATGCAAATAATTATTTTGTAGGAAATTTTATCAGCTTTAATTTTGATAGAAAGATAAAAATTGATAGGAGTAACTGTTTTCGAGATATAAGCAAAAAACCAATAAGAAAACTGTGACTGTTACTGAACAAAAATGTAATTCAGTTTTCAATGTTTGAGACGAAGACGAAACTGCAGCATTTAAAAACGACTCTGAAGACTTCAGTGACTTTTATGTCACTTCCTTTTTCTTCTAATAAAGTGTTGGACCCAATAAATTAAGTGTATTTTAAATCACAAGACATTTTCTGTTAAAGCACTTTTTTTTTAAATATTAATTATTTTCAATCATATATCTCGCTTATGGTTAGTCCTACATGAAAAATGCAAATAACTATTTTGTAGGAAATTTTATCAGCTTGAATTTTAGTAAAAAGATAAAAATTGATAGGAGTAACTGTTTTCGAGATATGAGCAAGAAACCAAAACACTGTTACCTTAATTAAGCGTTTGCATATAAGCAAATTTAGTACTATTAGTATTATTATTATTAATGTTATTGTTATTAATATGACAACTAAAGACAACTCTGAAACCTTTAGTGACTTTTATGTCTTTTTCTTTTTCCTCTACTAAAGTGTTAGACTCAATTAATTTAGTTTAATTTCGGTTTTTCAAACATTTTATTTTAAAGCAAATTTTTGTTAAATATTATTTATATCCAACTCTATAACTCGCTTATGGTTGGTCCTACAAAAAAATGCAAATAACTATTTTGTAGGAAATTTTATCAGCTTTAATTTTGAAAAAAAGATAAAAATTGATAGGAGTAACTGTTTTCGAGATATAAGCAAGAAACCAAAAAAATGTTACGTTAATTAAGCGTTTGCATATAAGCAAATTTAGTACTATTAGTATTATTATTATTAATGTTATTGTTATTAATATGACGACTAAAGACGACTCTAAAACATTTAGTGACTTTTATGTCTTCTCCTTTTTCCTCTACTAAAGTGTTAGACACAATTAATTTAGTTTAATTCCGGTTTTTCAAGCATTTTATTTTAAAGCAAATTTTTGTTAAATATTATTTATATCCAACTCTATAACTCGTTTATGCTTGGTCCTACAAGAAAAATGTAAATAACTATTTTGTTGGAAATTTTATCAGCTTTAATTTTGAAAGAAAGATAAAATTTGATAGGAGTAACTGTTTTCGAGATATAAGCAAAAAACCAATAAGAAAACTGTAACTGTTACTGAACAAAAATGTAATTCAGTTTTCAATGTTTGAGACGAAGTCAAAAATGCAGCATTTAAAAACGACTCTGAAGACTTCAGTGACTTTTATGTCACCTCCTTTTTCTTCTAATAAAGTATTGGACCCAACAAATTAAGTGTATTTTAAATCACAAGACATTTTCTGTTAAAACACTTTTTTTTAATTAATAATTATTTTCAAACTTATATCTCGCTTATGGTTAGTTCTACATAAAAAATGCAAATAACTATTTTGTAGGAAATTTTATCACCTTTAATTTTGGTGAAAAAGTAAAAATTGATAGGAGTAACTGTTTTCGAGATATAGGCAAAAAACAAAAAAACTGTTACCTTAATTAAGCGCTTGCATATAAGCAAATTTAGTACTACTAGTATTGTTATTATAAATGTTATTGTTATTAATATGACGACTAAAGACAACTTTAAGACTTTAGTGACTTTTATGTCTCTCCTTTTTCCTCTACTAAAGTGTTAGACACAATTAATTTAGTTTAATTTCGGTTTTTCAAACATTTTATTTTAAAGCAAATTTTTGTTAAATATTAAAAACTATAAAATGGCTTAGATTGCCTAAAAACACAGATCACACATGATCTTTTGCATAAAAATGAGAAAACGCTTATGTAACACACAAAATAAGCTCCATTTTTCCTTTTTAAAAGTATTATTATTATTATTACTATTGTTACTATTACTATTATTATTATTATTATTATTATTATTATTATTATTATTGTTATTATTATTATTATTATTATTATTATTATTATTATTATTATTATTATTATTATTATTATTATTAAAAACTTATATTAAACAGACAGAAAACGTCGTATTCTGACACAACTTAAAACACAGATCACACATGATCTTTTGCATAGAAACGAGAAAACGCTCATATAACACAAAATAAGCTTCATTTTGGCTTAGAAAACTAAGCTTACTTTTACTACTACTATTATTTTTATTTTTATTATTATTATTATTATTACTATTATTTTTATTATTATTATTACTATTATTATTATTATTATTATTATTATTATTATTATTATTATTATTAATATTATTATTAAAGACCGATTATAACTTTTGTATAGTAAATGTTTTTATACCAGTTTTAAAATGAGTTATTAATTTTAGACAATTTCTTGCCTAAAAACACAGATCACAGATGATCTCTTGCATAGAAATGAGAAAACGCTCAGATAACACAAAATAAGCATCATTTTTGCTTAGAAAAACTAAGCTTTAATTTAGAAAGAAATTTATTATTATAAGTATTATTATCATTATTATTATTATTATTATTATTATTATTATTATTATTATTGTTTCTTTTATTACTATTATTATTATTATTATTATTATTATTATTATTATTATTATTAACTTTTGTATAGTAAATGTTTTTATACCAGTTTTAAAATGAGTTATTAATTTTATTCAATTTCTTGCCTAAAAACACAGATCACAGATGATCTCTTGCATAGAAATGAGAAAACGCTCATATAACACACAAAATAAGCATCATTTTTGCTTAGAAAAACTAAGCTTTAATTTAGAAAGAAATTCATTATTATAAGTATTATTATCATTATTATTATTATTATTATTATTATTTCTTTTATTACTATTATTATTATTATTATTATTATTATTACTATTATTATTATTATTATTATTATTATTATTATTATTATTATTAACTTTTGTATAGTAAATATTTTTATACCAGTTTTAAAATGAGTTATTAATTTTAGACAATTTCTTGCCTAAAAATACAGATCACAGATGATTTCTTGCATAGAAATGATTTTATTTTAAAGCAAATTTTTGTTTAATATTATTTATATCCAACTCTATAACTTGCTTATGCTTGGTCCTACAAGAAAAATGTAAATAACTATTTTGGTGTTTTTGAGATATAAGCAAAAAACCAAAGTGAAAACTGTTACAGTTACTTAACAAAAATGTAATTCAGTTTTCAATGTTTGAGACGAAGACGAAAATGCAGCATTTAAAAACGACTCTGAAGACTTCAGTGACTTTTATGTCACCTCCTTTTTCTTCTAATAAAGTATTGGACCCAATAAATTAAGTGTATTTTAAATCACAAGACATTTTCTGTTAAAGCACTTTTTTTTTAAATATTAATTATTTTCAAACTTATATCTCGCTTATGGTTAGTCCTACATGAAAAATGCAAATTACTATTTTGTACAAAATTTTATCAGCTTGCTTTAGTTTTAGTAAAAATTTAAAAATTGATAGGAGTAACTGTTTTCGAGATATAAGCAAGAAACCAAAAAACTGTTACCTTAATTAAGCGCTTGCATATAAGCAAATTTAGTAATATTAGTATTATTATTATTAATGTTATTGTTATTAATATGACGACTAAAAACGACTCTCAAGACTTTGGTGACTTTTATGTCTTCTCCTTTTACCTCTACTAAAGTGTTAGTCTTAGTTTAGTTTAATTTCGGTTTTTCAAACATTTTATTTTAAAGCAAGTTTTTGTTAAAGATTATTTATATCCAACTCTATAACTCGCTTATGGTTGGTCCTACAAAAAAATGCAAATAACTATTTTGTAGGAAATTTTATCAGCTTTAATTTTGAAAAAAAGATAAAAATTGATAGGAGTAACTGTTTTCGAGATATAAGCAAGAAACCAAAAAACTGTTACCTTAATTAAGCGTTTGCATATAAGCAAATTTAGTACTATTAATATTATTATTATTAATGTTATTGTTATTAATATGACGACTAAAGACGACTCTGAAACATTTAGTGACTTTTATGTCTTCTCCTTTTTCCTCTACTAAAGTGTTAGACACAATTAATTTAGTTTAATTCCGGTTTTTCAAGCATTTTATTTTAAAGCAAATTTTTGTTAAATATTATTTATATCCAACTCTATAACTCGTTTATTCTTGGTCCTACAAGAAAAATGTAAATAAATATTTTGTTGGAAATTTTATCAGCTTTAATTTTGAAAGAAAGATAAAATTTGATAGGAGTAACTGTTTTCGAGATATAAGCAAAAAACCAATAAGAAAACTGTAACTGTTACTGAACAAAAATGTAATTCAGTTTTCAATGTTTGAGACGAAGACAAAAATGCAGCATTTAAAAACGACTCTGAAGACTTCAGTGACTTTTATGTTACCTCCTTTTTCTTCTAATAAAGTATTGGACCCAATAAATTAAGTGTATTTTAAATCACAAGACATTTTCTGTTAAAACACTTTTTTTTAATTATTAATTATTTTCAAACTTATATCTCGCTTATGGTTAGTTCTACATGAAAAATGCAAATAACTATTTTGTAGGAAATTTTATCACCTTTAATTTTGGTAAAAAAGTAAAAATTGTTAGAAGTAACTGTTTTCGAGATATAAGCAAAAAACAAAAAAACTGTTACCTTAAGTAAGCGCTTGCATATAAGCAAATTTAGTACTACTAGTATTGTTATTATAAATGTTATTGTTATTAATATGACGACTAAAGACAACTCTAAGACTTTAGTGACTTTTATGTCTCCTCCTTTTTCCTCTACTAAAGTGTTAGACACAATTAATTTAGTTTAATTTCAGTTTTTCAAACATTTTATTTTAAAGCAAATTTTTGTTAAATATTAAAAACTATAAAATGGGTTAGATTGCCTAAAAACACAGATCACACATGATCTTTTGCATAGAAATGAGAAAACGCTCATGTAACACACAAAATAAGCTCCATTTTTCCTTATTAAAAGTATTATTATTATTATTACTTATGTTACTATTACTATTATTATTATTATTATTATTATTATTATTATTATTATTATTACTATTATTATTATTATTATTTTTATTATTATTATTATTATTATTATTATTATTATTATTATTGTTATTATTATTATTATTAAAAACTTATATTAAACAGACAGAAAACGTCGTATTCTGACACAAAAAAACGAATTACGTTATAGACTTGACGAGATCGGCGTATCTCGGACTCTTATAGGACTCTTATAGGGTCAAAAAGTATCAGTTTGGATTAAAACAAATTATTTTTGTTGAGTCTCAGTCTGAATTGTTTATCAGTTCAAACAAAAACGGCTTATTTTAGACGATCTTTTGCTTTGAACAAGACAACTTACATAGAACAGATTAAAAACGTATTAATCTGGCATAAAAGAGCAATTTATGTATCACTTCGGATAAAGGCAGCTAATCCTATTCGTTTTATTGCTTAAAATAGACAAAATTGTTAATAAATCTAACAAAAACGCTGTATTCTAGCACAAAATACTAATTACATTATAGTTTCGACGAGAATAGCTTATTTGGAATGATTCTATGCTTCCAAACGAGTAAATTTGTATTAAACAGATGCCAAACATCATGTTTTGTCCTATAAAGACATTTTATATTGCAGTTTGAATTAAAACAAAATATTTTCGTTGATTCTTTGTTAGAAGCAGCAAACCTAACATTAAAGAATCTGAAAACTTTGTATTCGGACACAAACCACCGAATTTTGTATCAGTTTAGACAAAAACGGTTGATTTTCGACAATATTTTGCTTTGAACAAGAAAACTTATATCAAACTGACTAAAAACGTCTTATTTTAGCACAAAACAAAAGATTTGCGTTATAGTCTTAACGAGAGCTGTTAATTTCAAACGGTTCTATGCTTTGAAACGAGTAAACTTTCACTGTACAGAGGAAAAACATCTTATTTCGCCTTTTAAAAACGATTCATGCCACAGTTTGGATAAAAACCAATTATTTTCGTTAATTCATTGTTACAAACATGAAACCTTACATCAAAGTAACTGAAAACCCCTTATTCAGGCACAGAAATTCGAATTACGTTTCAGTCTGAACAAAAACTGCTTACTTCAGACGATCCTTTGTTTTGAATACAAAAACTTACATTAAAAAGGTTAAAAACGTCTTATTCTGGCTGAAAACTGCAAATTATATATTACTCTAGATAAAAGCAATTTATCCTGATTACTCCTTTACTTAGAATAGAGTAAATTTGTATAAAACTTAATAAAAACTTTAAATTTCGTCTCAAAGAAATAATTTACGTTATAGTTTTGACCAGCACTGTTTATTTCAAACGATTTTATGATTCGAAACTAATGAACTTTTATGGGGCAGATGCAAAACCACATATTACAATATAAAGCGTTGTTTTAAAGCAAATTATTACCTTTTGCAACAAGAAATTTCACGTCAAAGAAACTGAAAACATCGTATCCATGCACAAATATCGAATTACGTATCAGTTTAGGCAAATACAGCTTATTTTAAACGATTCCTTGCTATAAACAAGAAATATTTTATCAAACATATTGAAAATGTCTTATTCTCGAAAATAAGAGCAAATTATGTATCAGTTTTAACAAAAGCGGATTACTCTGTTTGATTCTATGCTTAGAGTAGAGTAAACTACTATAAAACGTAATGAAAACTCTATATTCAAGCTCAAAAGAACAAATTACGTTATAGTTTTGACAAAAAAAAATTATTTCGGACGACTACATATTTCGAAGTAAGCAAACTTTAATTGAACAAGTGCAAAAGCTAATACTTTGCTTTAAAATAACGATTTATGTGGTAATATGGTATTTTGCATCTGTCCTATAAAAGTTTACTCGTTTCGCTCCATTGAATCATTCGAAATAAATTATTTTGACACAACAACGAAAATAATTTTTTTGTTTAAACTGTAACATGTCGTTTTTATAAAACGAACTAAGACGTTTGGCATCTGTTTAGTGAAAGTTTTCTCGTTTGGGGGCATAAAATCGTTTGAAATTAACAGTTCTGGTCAAAACTATAACGTAAATTATTTCTTTGTGACGAAATTTAAAGTTTTCATTAAGTTTTATACAAGTTTGCTCTATTCTAAGCAAAGGAGTAATCAGGATAAACTGCTTTTATCCAAAGTAATACATAATTTGCAGTTTTGAGCCAGAATAAGACGTTTTTAATCTTTTTAATGTAACTTTTCGTGTTCAAAAGAAAGAATCGTCTAAAATAAGCAATTTGTGCCCAGACTGAAACGTAGTTTGATTTTCTGGGCCTGAATAAGAGGTTTTCAGTTTCTTTGATGTAAGGTTTCTTGTTTGTAACAATGAATAAACGAAAATCATTGGTTTTAATCCAAACTGTGACATAAATCGTTTTTTAAAGGCGAAATCAGACGTTTTGCCTCTGTTCAGTGAAAGTATACTGGTTTCAAAGCATAGAATCGTTTGAAATTAACAGTTCTCGTCAAGACTATAACGCAAATCTTTAAAGTGATACAAAGAAATAATTTACGTAATAGTTTTGACCAGAATTGTTAATTTCAAACGATTTTATGCCCCCAAACGAGAAAACTTTCACTAAGCAGATGCCAAACGTCTTAGT